>NW_006921857.1:2275584-2312946 GCF_000298275.1 Orycteropus afer afer | reverse complement strand
AAAATATATTTGTAGAAATCTAGCTTCAGGAAATTACCAGAGAAGTTTCTAAATCAGAATTTACAAGGAAACTTCATTTATAAAAGCCAAAAGATCAGAAACATTGTAAATAAACAAAAATGGAGGAATTTTTAAATGACATATATCCACATGATGAAGTCACACAGAGACATTAAAATCACATTTTGAAGGAAATCTAATAGAAAAATGTTTATTCTTTATTTATATAAAGAGAGAAACATTATGCAAAATTATTGTGATTCCAAATTCATAGATGCTGAAATAGCAATGGAAATGAGAAAAGGAATGAATGGGAGAACAATTTAAGACTTAGAGTAGTAGAGTAGGACCTGATCAATCACTGAAAGGATGTATGGAAATAAGAACAAATCAGGTATTATTTTCAAGATATCAGCTCAGGTATTTGGGTGGATGGTGGAGGTTTATGTCAAACTAGGGAATACACATGAAAAATCAAAACCTTTCATGTGTGACCTCGTTTTCTCAAATATACACTTAAACTTTTTGCTTTACACTCAAATGTAACATCTTGAATTACTTTAATCTGTTCAGGTTTAGCCCCACACACACACACCAGGGGTATTTTACATATAAGAAAAGTTTAAATTACTATGTCTTGCCTCTTTCTGACATCACAGACCACAGACACGCTACTAGCACTACAGTTATGTTTGGTTCAGAAAATAACAGTTGCCATGGAGTTGATTTTGACTCACGGTGACCCTACGTAGTCAGAGTAGAACTGTGCCTATAGGTTTTTTCATTGACTGAGTTTTCATAAGTAGATTGCCAGGTCTTTCTTCCCAGGTACCTCTGAGCCTCTGAGTGAACATGAACTGCCTTATTTATTTATTTATTTATTTAACAGCTGAGCACATGAACCATTTGAACCACCTGGGGACTCCATGTTCAGTAAGAGTACAACTATATGGAGGTCAGGTGACAGAAAAAAAGAAAGACCAAAGTATTGCTACTTTGAAAGCCTGAGTAGAGGTGATTGCTTGAATAATTTCTTTTAGAAGGATCAGCACAAGGCTGTTCTCTATGAGGTGGAGGTTAAAGATGTCCCAAATGTCCAACTTTTCCAGACTGCTGTATCAGTACATCATTTCTAACATCAATCCCTCCTCTCCTCAGTACTTTTCCTCCTGTTTTAGGAGTCTATATTTCGCAGTAATGTCTCGCAGAACTCACGAACTGCCAAGGAAATGGCTCATGTGGTTGTGGAGGCTGACAAGTAGCAAATCCATGGGTCAGATGTTGGTCTGGAGTATTCTCTTCACTCAACTGCTTGCATGGGCTGAAGAACCGAAATTAGTAAGTCAGAGGACTAGCTGCTGCCTCCAGTACCAAGAACCAGGGGTGAGTGATGATGAACCAGATGGAGGATCCAGAGCAAGAGAGTGAACTTTGCCACAGCATTCCCAAGGAAACGAAGGGTAGTAACTTGAGTCACACCCTTCAGCAAGATGGGACTCAACATACATCCCACCCTAATCCTGCCTCATTAATGCACTGAACAAGTTACCCCAAAACTGGACCATAAAACATAAGCACAGAGGCTACGATTTACAATACATCACAAAATGGAAGACTATGGCTAGAAGGGCTATATTAAGCAATTCACTGCACTGCGGGGTAGTTCTAAAAATTTTAATAATAATTAAGAATGTATAAAAGATAATCTTGACAAAGACATTCAGCAAACTACTAATCCTCTACAAGCCATAGAGCATTCAACTAAATAGCAAGAAGGGTACAGCTATATGAGAAAAAGTGTGGTTTTAATCGTTTTTGCTACCAAAGGTCTTGAGAGTACAAAGAATAGCTTGAAAGAGAAATATACTTTTTTTCATAATCACCATAAATTGTTTCATTAGGCAAAATGGGTATCTACATATTATAAGACCTCAATGCAGTATTTCTAAGGTCAATAACTCAGATTGGATAATCCATGTGCATGTAACCAAAGCTGGCTCTAGAGAGTGTGTGACAGTTTGGGTGCAATCTCCAGGTTCATAAGATACCTCCAAATTTCTTAAATTATAAATTCCAACTTAACAATATTGCATAAATTTTACACTTATGATTCAGTGATAATGTTAATCCTCCTTCCCCCAAAAGAACAAATTTGTAGACTAGATAATAGTTCATTTTTGCATACTATTATTTTGGCTGCTAACCAAAAAGTCAGCCATTTGAGTCCACCTACTGCTTCACAGGAGAAAGATGAGGCAGTTTTCTTCCATAAAAGGTTTACAGCCTTGGAAACCCTATGGGGTAGTTCTAGTTGTCCTATAGGGTCGTTATGAGTTGGAATGGACTTGATGGCAATGGGTTTTGTTCTTTCGGTTTATATATTTGGTTCTATTAAGGTAAAAAAGCATTTCATGAGAAACTAGAACTTACATATTACTATGTTGTTGTTAGGTGCCATCAAATAGATTTTGACTCCTACCAAACCCATGTGACAGAGTAGAACTGCCCCAGAGAGTTTTCTACACTATAATCTTTACCAGAGCAGATCTCACAGAGTGGAGTGGCTGGAGGGATTCAAATTACCAACCTTTAGGGGAGCAGCCAAGTGCTTAATCACTGTACCACCAGAGCTTCTACTCTAATGTTCCCTTTTTAAAGATTTCCTAACAAAGGAATGATAATAGCTCTAATATTGAGGTAAGAAACATAATTAAATGAATCAGAATATGGGAGTCAATCAGACCTAACTTTCAATCCCCAATCTGTGCTCATGGACAAGTCATTTAACTCCTCTGAGACTCAATTCCCTATCTACAATGTGAGGGAGAAATAACTTTGCCGAGGTCCTCTAAGGGCAAGAGATATTGTAGAGTACCATCAGCAAAACAGGGCACTCTGGTGGCATAGTGCCTAAGGCACTTGACTGCTAACCAGAAGGCTGGTGGTTCAAACCCACCAGCCACTCCTCAGAAGGAAGGTTGGACAATCTACTTCTGCAGTGATACCACCTCAGAAACCCAATGAGGGGGTCACTATGAGTCGGATCTGATTCAATGGTAGTGAATATCAGTAAAACAGTAGTTTACTATCCTCTGTATTTTCTCTCATATAATCTTGAAAGCAAACCTTCTATTCTGTTATAATTGAATTACGTTCCCCAAAAAGGATATGTTGAAGTCTTAATCTCTGATGTGACCTTGTTTGGAAAGAGAATCTTTGATGATGTTATCAGTCATACCAGATGAGGTCGTATGAGACTAGGATGAGTTCTTGGTCTCATCAGAGTACTGTCATTTCAAAAGTACAGAACAGAAGAAGACAGATACCAGGTGATATTGCAGCTGCAAGCCAAGGAATGTCTGGAGTTACCAGAGGGTAGGAGAGACATGGAACAGATTCTTTCTGAAAACATCAGAAGGAATCAAGATGCCCAGTGCCCTGGTCTCAGACTCTCAGCCCCTAGAACTGTGAAACAATAAATTGCTGTTGTTTAAAGCCACCTATTTTGTCATATTTTGATAGTATAGTCTTAGGAAACTAATACATATTCTTTCTTTCCTTTTAAAAACTAGTAAACTGAGGCAGAGAGGCTACATGACTTGGCCAAGGTCACGTGTCTAGTGGGATATTTGGGATTCAAAACCAGGTAGTCTGACTCCAGATTGGGTTCTTTTTCACCACCCTAACCTATTTCAAAAGGGCATCCTTTAAGTAGAAACTGTTAGACATGGTAACTGTTGTTTTTGTTGTATGACTTGCATCAGTGATCCTGCTGGTCAAAGAACTGCTTGCCCGTTCATATTCTCACAAACAGTGCTACTTCATATTTATTTCCAAACCAGATAGAACTACAGTATCATAAATATCTGTGCATTTGTTAAAAATAACTCCTTAAATGGTTAAAAGTCTTACAAATATAAATCCAGAAGCTATTGCACCTTACAGCTCAAGGTAAAAAAGAATGGCTGATGTAAATTGTGCCAGTACACCATCAACATAAACCATCAGGGCATTATATATTATCAAGCAACCTCCACTCTGCACATATATCTTGATACAAGCAATACTTTTGACACCAATCACTTCCTGAGATAAAATACAGTTTGTAGGGGAGTAATTTCAACACTACGTGAAATGGCACCCTCCCACAAAAGCAACATCCATTTCCTACAAAAAAAATATATATATGCTCACAATGTTGAGTAATATAGCAACCAAGCACAAAATAAATACAGTTCTTTTTTGTCCAAAATTGCTGTATTTAGCCTCATTTTCTAACCTAAATACTAATTTCTTACTCTCGACAGAAAATGAATATTGAGAATCAATCAATTCAAACCTTTAGATAACTATACATTCCCACTATGTTCCCCCTCCCCCATTCACCTTGGGATTCAGTGGAATTTCTTGGCCAAAGTAAAACATGATTCTAAAAATAGGTGTGAGGCTGCTTGTTTGTGACAAATAAATTATTTCAACATACAGCACATTTCCCTCTTTCCCACTCTTCTTATCTAACAAGTTCTGCTTGGGTAATTGCCAAAGATTCAGGGAGGCCACATCTTCTGACCTCCTCTAACCCTACAAGAGGAAGAAAGAATCACCATAAGCAGCCCAAGGCATATTCCTCTGAGGCCAGACATGCTGCCTCCCTAAAGCCCTTTCACCAACCCTGACACTAACTGTTCCTCCCACAGCACCCACCACTTCTCTACTGGGTTTGATAATTCACTGCAGTGGCCACACAGAACTCACAGATTAAAGGGTTTATTAGGGAAGCAACAGGCTACAATTCAAGTTCAGAAATGCACTCAGTCTCTCGCAGTCAGCCATCTCACTTAGCAGCCAGCAGTCTCTCTCTCAGCAGCACATGTCTCTCACATCTCTGTCAGCAAGTGTGTGTCTCTCAGGAGAGTGTTTCTCTCAGCAGCACATCGTTCTCAGCCAGCAGTCAGAGAGACTCCTTCTGCCTCTAGGAGGGCTCCTTTTGAGCCTGACAGAGTGGCCCAAACCAACCAATTTCAACATCAGAATTCTATGCACCTGAGAGAGAGTGAACTTCCTAGAAGATTGCTTCATGTCACTCTCAACAGAAATACCCCAAGTGGATAACTTTAACAATCAGGAGCTACTCAGTTGCTCATGGCAAATTCCACCATGGGGCTTACAAAGACTTATGGCTAGAAAAGCCACATTATGTAATTTACTACACCGCAGTACTAGAGACCTCCTATTTGTTGTCCTACCTAAAAAGGCTTTTCATGCCTACTGTGCTTAACACATCCTGTGATTAACATCAAGGCTGACATGTTTTCTCCTAGTATAATATTCAGCAAGTGACATATTTTGGGTTTTTAAGAACTTCACAAACCAGAAAGACATAAATATTATCATCCAACCACCACCCAAAGAAAATGTCTAGCAGTGAGTTAGAAAGTGGTTTTCAAAAATAGAAAAAAAAAATTTTGGAATTATTTAATCTTAATTGACTATCTATTTTTTAAATAATTATTTTTTAACTTTGCTCTGTACCACAGGCTAATATTTGTAGATTGCAAGTAACTATTTGATTTTATCAATCTGTTCTGATGGCTTTAAAATGAAGTGATGGGCCTATTATTTCCACACCTCTCATATTCTAAGAATACATGAATAGATAAAACCAAATCAAATCAAAGACCATTGACTATTTTGCAATGATTACAGTAGCAATCACA
The DNA here is from genome assembly GCF_000298275.1 of Orycteropus afer afer. Lineage (NCBI taxonomy): Eukaryota > Metazoa > Chordata > Mammalia > Tubulidentata > Orycteropodidae > Orycteropus > Orycteropus afer. The sequence continues at coordinate 2,307,229 of NW_006921857.1, read as the reverse complement.
ACTATGCATTTGAAATCAACAAATAGTAAAAGAAGCATGGGGTTAGCAAGCAGAGATATATTTTTAACTTTATAAAAATTAGAAGTTGTTCTCAGACTCATCTTTTTAGGTCTTACCTAGAAATACAGATTCACACAGTTTTCTCAGAAAAACAAAATTATCAACATTAGGACATTATGTTATTAAATGACAGGAAAAGATTGGTTTGAAGAGAGGAGATTATGTATTTCCAAATATCCTGAAAGAGTGGGAAAAATAAAAACCCACAATATTTGCCTTTAATACTAGTTTATGTTACACACATAGTTGAAGTAACTACTGATATTTTAAGGAAGTAGTTCTGGATCACACCACTAAAGAAAAGAATGCCTCTAGGAGGTATCTAAATACTTAATTTTTGCCATAAACTGGCTAAGGAAAATAAATCTAAGGACAGTCTGTTGACAGTAATAGTCAAATAACTGGAGCATTCAAAAAGGAAGAACAAAGCCGTACAGTCCTAGAGTCTTCTATACTTGTGAAAACAAGGTGTCTCTGACACACATCATGGGATCTTTCATGGTCTCCATCAACCTAGAGCAGTTTTAATATTCAAAAAAATACAACAGAAATGGTCTATTATAACCCTGCAAGACATCAAGCTTGATAATGGCTCTATAGAGAAAGATTTGGAGATAAATAATGTCATTTCCATCTTTGTCATTTGGTGCTGTTGAGTTGGCTCAAACTTATAGCAACCCCATGTACAACAGAATGAAACACTGCCCAGCAGTGTGCCATCTGCACAGTACTTGCTATACTTGAGCCCATCATTGCAGCCACTGTGTCAATCCATCTTGTTGAGGGTCTTTTCCCTTTTTACTAACCCCCCACTCTACCAAGCATGAAATCCTTCTTCAGGGAATGGTCCCTTCTGACAACATGACTAAAGTACCTGAGATGAAGTCTGGCCATTCTTGCTTCTAAGGAACATTCTGGTTGCACTTCATCCTGGACAGATTTGCTCATTCACCAAAGGCAAAAGCATCAACTCTTCTTCAGCCTTCCTTATTCATTGTCCAGCATTCACACGCATATGAGGTGAATGAAAGCACCTTAATCTTCAAAGTGACATTTTTTCTCTTCAACACTTTAAAGAGGTTTCTCACAGCAGATTTTCCCAGTGCAATACAATGTCTGATTTCTTGACTGCTTCTTCCATGGGTGTTGGTTGTGGAACCAAGTAATATGAAATCTTTGGCAACTTCAATCTTTTCTCCATTTATTATGATGCTGCTTATTGTTCGAGTTGTGAGGATTTTCATTTTCTTTATATTGAGGTGTAATCCATACTGCAGATTATCGTCTTTCCTCTTCATCAGTAAGTGTTTCAAGTCATCTTCACTTTCAGCAAGCAAGGTTGTGTCATCTGCATATCACAGGTTCTTAATGTGTCTTCCTCCAACTCTGATGTCCTTCTTCTTCATATAGCCCAGCTACTCAGATTATTTGCTCAGCATACAGATTGAATTAAGTATGATGAAAGGATACAACCCTGACACACATCGTTCCTGAAGTTAAATCATGTAGTATACCTTTGTTCTGTTTGAACAACAGCCTCCTGGTCTATTACAGGTTCCTCATTAGAACAATTAAGTGTTCTGGAATTCCTATTCTTCTCAATGTTATCCATAATTTATTATGATCCACACAATCGAATGCTTTTGCATAGGCAATAAAGAAAAGTAAGCATCTTTCTGATATTCTTTGCTTTCAGCCAAGATATATCTGACATCAGCAATGAAATCTCTTGTTCCACATCCTCCTCTGAATCTAGCTGTCATTTCTGGAAGTTCCCTGTCACTATAATTTTGCAACTGTTTTGAATTATCTTCAGACAGATTTTACTTGCATGTGATATTAATGATATTATTTGGTAATTTCCACATTCTGTGGGATCACCTTTCTTTGGAATAGGTACAAATATGATTCTCTTCCAGTCAGTGGGCCAGGTAGCTATCTTCCAAATTTCTTGCCATAGATGAGTAAGTGACTCCAGTGTAGCATCTGTTTGTTGAAACATCTCAATGGGTATTCTGTTAATTCCTGGAGCCTTGTTTTTCACAGGGCAACTTTAGTGCAGCTTCAACTTTTTCCTTCAATATCATTGGTTTCTGATCACATGCTGTCTCCTGAAATAGTTGAACATTGACAAATTCTTTTTCATGCAGTGATTCTGTGTATTCCTTCCATCTTCTTTTGATGTTTCCTGCATCATTCAATATTTTGCCCAAAGAATATTTATTTCAGTATTGCAATTCAAGGTTTGAATTTTTCCTTCAGTTCTTTCAGCTTGAGAAATGCTGAGAGTGTTCCTCCCTTTTGGTTTTCTAACTCCAGGTCTTTGCATATTTCATTATAATAATTGACTTTGTCTTCTTGAGCTGCTCTTTGAAATCTTCTGTTCAACTCTCTTATTGTGTCATTTCTTCTATTTGTTTTAGCTAATCTCAATTCAGGAGCAAGTTTCAGAGTCTTCTGACATTCACTTTGATCTTTTCTTCCTTTCTCATCTTTTTAATGACCTCTTGCTTTCTTCATGGATGATGTTCTTGATGTCATCCCATAACTTACCTGGTTTTCAATCATTAGTGTTCAATGCATCAAATCTATTCTTGAGATGGTCTGTAAATTCAGGTGGGATATATTCAAAGTCATATTTCACCTGTCATGAATTTGTGCTAATTTTCTTCAGTTTCAACTTGAACTTGCATATGAGCAATTGATAATCTGTTGCACAGTCAGCTCCTGGCCTTGTTTTGGCTGAAGATATTGAGCTTCTCCATAGCTTTTTTCCACAGATGCCCTCAATCTCATTGCTGTTTTTTCCATCTGGCAAGGTCCATGTATACAGCTACCATTTGCGTTGTTGAAAAAAGATATTTGCAATGAATAAATTGTTGGTCTTGCAAGATTCTATTATGTGATTTCCATCTTTATATTTCATAAAATACTGACAGGGATGTCTGCTTACTAGATAAAAAGTCAAAACTGACCCAACAGCATCTAACAACAGAATTCTGTGGACATATCCATTCAACCTCAGATTTGTTGATATTTTCTGCTTTATTTCATTTTTTAGCTCTGAACAGATACTTTATAATCATATCACAGATAAATCCAAATATAAATTCATGATCTACAGAGCTTTAGAACTCATGGAATGGTTTTACAATTAGAATCACAGTGAAAAGAAGACTGTAGGCAAGGAAAATTCTTTCATTATCAAATCTGTACTCTTATGTTTGGATTTAGCTCTTGCAATTCTCCTCATTATTTCTAATTTTGAAATCCAATGTGTATTAAAAGCTAAAATTATGTCATGATTCTGTTATATTGGATGATAATATAAAGCGATCCATCTCAGCCCAAATTAGTCAATACTGAGCTCACGGTAGTAAGATTAGTAAATGACATAATTCTGGATTTTTACTGAAGAATTGATACTTCTATTTCTACTACATCACTGATGTCTCATGAATGGCTACTGTAGTCTATGGTGATTTCAAGGAATGTTTAGAAGGGAAGTAGTTATAAAGCAAAAGCCCCTTAGCAAAAGAGTAAGCAGTGAAATTTTGCTTTATACATTTCATTTTGACTATTTTCAAATAACTTATGGTTGAGGAAATAAATGTCAAGTAAAACTTAATGGTAAGCTCTTTCAAGCACTGTTTGTATGACAACATAGAAAAAAATGTGGAAAGATAGTCATCAAATTGTTGACAATGAAAAATTGTATTGGAAAATGGAGGACAACTTGTATGTTTCTTCCCAATTTGAATTTTTCACAAGGCTGTGTCTTACTTTTGCAATTTTGTTAACTTTGCAACTCAAATACTAGACTTATAAGAAGACTTTTGCTATATACAATTTTAAAAATTGTTTTTGATACAGTAATTTTTCTAATCAAGTTGATCTACATTTGCATAATGGAAAAAACAATTAACAAAAATATTCTCCTCCACAGCTACACAGCTATAGTATGTTCACTTCTGGGACAGTGTCTGTGGCCCTGGGTCATAAACTATCAGAAGAAACCTTGGCTCTTCATCCTGCTACTTGTTGTAGACACTTGGCTATAAAGTCTATGTACCACACTTTCCCCATTTATGAAAGTTTTAGAAATGGACAATAAAGGGATTGGGATCATCAGGATATTCTGTTTCGTAATAAGAAGAACAAAGGATTTTATCTGGGACACATTAAAATGGTGCAACCATTGTGAAAAATGATATGGTGCTTCCTTAAAAATGTGAAATTGAAATTCTATATATTCCAGCAATACCACTACTAGGCCACTACTAGGTAAATATCCTAGAGAAATAAGAGCAGTGACATCAATCAATATATGCACACACATGTTCATCACAGGAGCTCTGGTGGCATAGTGCCTAACACATTTGACTGCTAACCAGAAGGCTGGCAGTTCAAACTCACCAGCTACTCCTCAGAAGGAAGATGGGGCAATCTACTTCCGTAGAGATACCACCTCAGAAACCCCAGGAGGAGTCGCTCTGAGTCTAATCTAATTTACGACAGTGAGTTTGGTTTTGGTTTGGTATGTTCATCGCAACATTATTCACAGTAGCAAAAAAGATGGAAACAATCTAAATGCCCATCAATGGATGAATGGATGAAAAAAAAACTATGGTACATACACAGAAAGAAATAGTATACAATATTAAAGAATAACAATGAATCTGCAAAACACCTCATAATATGGATGAACCTGGAGGGCAGTAAGCTGAGTGAAATTAGTCAGTCACAAAAGGATAAATATTATATGAGACTACTACTGTAAAAAAATCAAAAGGTTTACACAGAATCATTCTTTGAAGGTTAACAGGGGTGGGAGTGGAAGAGGGTAAATCACCAACTAAAGGGTAGATCCTGATTTACTTGGATGAAGGGAAAGGCAATATACAATAAGGGGGAGGTCAGAACAAAATGCTCAAGGTAGAGGAAGACACTGGGAGAAGCACAAGAGTTAAAGGTAACAAAGATAAGTACTATTACATATGCAATCCTGCAATAACAGGTCTTCTATTGCTGCTATAACACACATACCACAAATGTATGGCTTTAACAAACAGGGATGCATTCTCTTTACAATTTAGGAGGCTAGCAGTCTGAGTTCAAAGTGCCAGCTCTAGGGGCCGGATGAAGGCCCTTGAACCTTGGGTTTCAACTCTGCCTCTTGCTTCCAGCACTGGATCTGGAGACTTCTCTTAACTCAAGCAGCTGCTGGCTGATGAGACTGACAATCCCAAGGTTGACAAGGAAAATGGCACAGACCCAAGATTATCAAGCAACACAGCAGGCCACTAGTTCAAGTCCAGAAACAGTCTCAAGATTGACAGACAACATGGCAGGCCACTGAGGTGAAAATTCAACCAAATTCAGGATCCAATGTACCAAAAAGCTCAGAGACTTTTCTTAAACCTGCTTCTTATATACTGGAAGCAAACCACATCCCTAAGGCAGCTACTCAGCTGCCCATAGTAGATTCCACCGTGGAGCTGATTACTAGTCTCATAATGGGGAATAATTACATCCAGCTGCCACTCAAAATGAGACCCAACCACGCTGACATATAATCTTAACTACCACAAACAGTAATAACAATAATCTACAAGTGGATATGCAATAGACACTCAAGATGAACAAGGGTGAGAATCAGAAGGGTGAATCAGACTATACCCACAAATAAATCTAGGTTTGATAGAGGATATCTCTACATATGTATTTATATGTGTTGCAAATATATCCACGAATATCATACAACATACAATGGGCAAAGTTATGAAAACTCCTTATTCATAACCAAATACCCTGAGGGACTGAGCCACTGGGCATGGGGCCCAGGACCATCATCTCAGAGACACTAAGGTGAATTGGTGTAACATAGTCCACAAAGGATATGCTCTACAGCCTACTTTGGTGAGTGACAATTAGGCTTAAAAGCTTGTGAGTGGCCATCTAAGATACAACAAATGATCTCTCCTCATTCACAGCAAAAAAGAGTAAAAAAAATCAAAGATGCAAGGAAACAATTAGTCCAAAGGACTAATGGACCATGAAAACCCCAGCTTCCATGACCCTGAGACCAGAACAAGATGGTGCATGGCTACCAGTGCTGACTATTCTGAAAGGGATCACAATAGGAGGTTCCAGATAGAGTGGGAGAAAACTGTGGAACAAAATTCAAAATCATAAAAAAGACTAGCTTACTGGTCTGACAGACACTGGTGGAGCCTCTAAGACTATGGCCCTTAGATTCCTTCAAGGTGGGAACTGAACTCACCCCCTTGGCTCATCTTTCAGCCAAATAACAGACAGGCCTATAAGGTGACAATAATACCAGAAAGCTCTGCACTAATTGTAACAATCAAACTTATAGAATCAAAAGGGCAGCATTTGCTCAGGAATAAAGCTAAGAAGGCAGGAAGAGATAGGAAAGAAGGACAAAGGAAAATAATAAACACAAGGAAGAAAGAGGAAGAGTGCTGTTACTTTGTGGGGATTGCAATGAATGTCCCAAAACAAAATGTGCATCTATTGTTGAATGGAAAACCAATTTGCTCTATAGACTTTCACCCAAGTGACAATTAAAAAAAAAAAAAAAAGACTTTACTTAAAAAGTAAAATGACAACTTACAGACTGGGATAAAATTTTTGACAGTAATATATCTGATATGGGTTTAATGTCTACAATATAGAAAATAAATAAATAAGCAACTCAACAATAAAAATATAAATAACCCAATCAAAACCTGGGCAAAGAATATTAATAGAAGACTCATCAGCAAAGGGAACATTCAGGCAGCTAACAAACACATGAAAAGATGTTCACAATCATTAGCCATTAGAAAGATGCAAATCAAAACTGTAATGAGATTCCATCCCACTCCTATAAAAATGACAGTGATCCAAAAAATAAAACAGAAAACAACAAATGCAATCAAGGCTGTAAGGAGATTGGAACTATAATCTGCTGATGGGATTATACAATGGTACAATCACTATGGAAAATGGTATGGTGCTTTCTCAAAAAGCTAGAAATAGAAATATCTATGATTCAGCAATCCCATTTCTTGGCAAATATCCTATAGGTGTAAAAACAGTAAACATGAATAGACATTTGCACACATATGTTCATTGTAGAGTTATTTATAAAAGCAAAAAGATGGAAACAATCTAAGTGCCCATCAACAGATGTGGATAAACAACTTGTGGCACATCCATACAATGGAATACTGCACAACTGTAAAGACTAATGAGACATCTGCAAAACATCTTATAACATGGATGAATCTGGAGAACATTATGCTGAATGAAGTAAGTCAATCACAAAAGGACAAATATTCCATGGTCTCACTTTTATAAAAAGCCAAGAACAGTACACACATAGAAAGCAATACCCTTTGATGGTTACCAGGGATGGGAGGAGGAATCAGTTTCTAGATAATAGACACCTGTTATTTTTGGTGACAGGAAAGGCAACACCCAATAAGGATGCTGTGATAGTTGTAGTTGTGTGTCGACCTGGCTGCACCACAATTCTGTGTGGGTTAAGCAGTTGTGGTATGGGTTATTCCTACGATGGAACCAGTTGTAAATGTTTTGAGCAGCCAATCCAATGAAGGGGAGTTTCCCTAGGGGTGTGGCCTACTTCCAATATATTTATGGACATCCTGGGAAAAGAGACACTCTTCTGTGGATCAGGATCCTCTGTGCTGCCTACAACTATCCATGAGCAAACAACCCACCATTTGGCCTGGAGATCTTGGATTCATCATTCGTTGAAGTCAACAGCTGGTATACTGCCTGCCAACCTTGAGCTCAGCAGCCCCTGCAGCTGTGTGAGTGAGGAAAAGCCTCCAGCTTGACGTTTGATCCAAGAACTTGGGATTTGCCAGCTTCTATATATGTGTGAGCCATTTTCCTAAAATAAATTTCTCTTTCTCTATATGTATATATAAGCTTTACTGTTTTTGCTTCTCTAGAGAACCCAGCCCAACACAGGTGCAGTCTAAACAATTTGGTCAAGGTCAATGAAGACACTAAGAAGTACGCCAGAATAAGGGACAATTTTGTTAAATGCTGTAACATAATTTTGCAACAACACTAATAACAACAAAAAGATATGTGTGTGGTTACATTGGTAGATATATATACATATATGTTTATAGGAAGGCATATGTGATCACATACACATGTAGGTATAGGTGTATCTGTAGGTATATGTACATACATGTTTTTGTATGCTGTACATATATTCATATATGTAGCAAAGCACATAGGGGGCACAGTTACAGAGACTTCCTAGATATATCCAAATATCTCTCAGGATTGGTTTACTGGGTATCTTAGTTCTCCAGTGCTCCTGTAACAGAAATATCACAAGTGGATGGCTTTAACAAATAGGAATTTATTCTTTTACAGTTTAGGAGGCTAGAAGTCCTGTGGCAGTTAAAGTTATGCATCAGTTTGGCTGGGCCTAGTTTTGAGTGGCTGGACAGCTTGATGTAGTATTCCCCATGATGAGACTGGCAATCAATTCCATGGTGGAATCTGCTGTGAGCAGCTGAGTAGCTGCCTTAGAGACGTGGTTTGCTTCCAGTAGATAAGAAGCAGCTTTGAAAAAGGTCCCTGAGGTTTTTGGCATGATTGTATCCTGCATTTAGCCAAATCTTCATTCAGCAGCCTGCCATGTTGTCTGCTGATCTTGGTACTATTTCTGGATTTGAACTAGTGGCCTACTGTGTTGCTTGATAATCTTGGGTCTGTGCCATTTTACTTGTTGGCCTTGGGTCTGTCAGCCTCAGCAGCTAACAGCTCCCTGAGTTAAAAGACCTAGATCCAGTGGACTGGAAGCAAGAGGCAGAGCTGAAGCCCAAGATCAAGAGGCCTTCAACCAGCCCCTAGAGCTAGCACTTTGAACTCAGACTTCTAGTCTCCTAAACCGTCAAGCCATATATTTGTGTTACGTCTGTCTAGCAACACTAGACAACGAAAACAAGTCCAAATTCAGAGTACTGTTTCTAGGGGCTAGGTGAAGGCCCCTCGACCTTGAGCTTCAGCTCTGCCTCTTGTTTCAGGCCTAGTGGAGCTGGAGGCATCTCCTAAATCTTGCAGCAGCTGCTGCTGAGGCTGACAAACCCAAGGTAAAATGACACAATCCCAAGATCAGCAGGCATGGCAGGACACTGGTTCCAGTCCAGGAACTGGAGATGAAGACCAAATGCAGGATCCAAATGTGTCAAAAAGATAGAGAACTTCCCCAAAGCTTCTCCGTATATACTGAAAGCAGGCCATACCCAGAAGGTAACTCCCCTTCAGCTACTTAGCTGCTCACAGAAGATTCCACCATAGAGGTGATTACAGTCTCATCGTGGGGGATAACTACATCCAGCTGCCAAGCCATTCAAACCACAGCCCAGACAAGTTGACACACAATCTTAACTGCCACAACTGGGTTAAAATGTTTAGGACCATATTCTCAGGGGCCAAATCAGTCAATTGGCAAAACATAGGTCATAAAATAATGTTCTACAATTTAGTTTGGTGAGTAGTATTTGAGGTCTTAAAAGCTTACTAGCAGCCATCTAAGATACAATTATTGATCTCTACTTGTCTGAAACAAGGGAGAATGAAGGTAATCAAAGACTCAAAGAAGAAATTAGTCAACATGACTAATAGCCCACACAAATCATGGCCCCTTGTAGCCTGACACAAGAAGAATTAGATGGTGCCCAGCTACCACTACAGATAGTTCTGACACAATAGAAGGTTCTGGATAGACTGGTAGAAAAATGTCAAACAAAACTCAAATTCCTAAAAAAGGCAAGACTTACTAGACTGACAGAGACTAGAGGAACCCCCAAGATTATCACCCAAACATATTGAACTTGGACTTGGAATTGAAGCTACTCTAGAGGTCACTGTTCATCCAAATAATAGATTGACATAAAATAAACAATATCACCCATAGGTACTTCACTGCCATCATGTCAATTCTGACTCATAGTAACCCCCTTTGGGTTTCTGAGGCAGTAAATTTTTATGGAAGTAGATTGCCTAGTCTTCATTCCACGGAGTGGCTGGTGGGTTTGAACTGCAAGCCTTCTGATTAGCAGTCAAATGCCTCAGGTACTAAGCCACCAGAGCTCCTTTGAGATTCCTTAAACAATCTTCTATATGAGTCTAAATGTCAACATTTACCCTAAAGAAAAGACAAGAAGGTAAAGAATAGCAGGGAAGCAAGTTAATGGAAACAGAACAAATAGAATGGAAATAGTGAGAATGCTGACACATTGTGAAAAGGTAACCGATGTTACAGAGCAATTTGTATAAAAACTGTTAAATGAGTACCTAATTTTCTGTGGAAATTTTCACCAGAACACAATGAAATATTACCTTAAAAAAATAAAAGATGAAGCAAATTCAATAGATGGTTGTCCAGTGTCGATGAATACAGAGAATCTGAAAGAAAGAAGGGAGGGAGGAAGGTAGTGAGCAGGGCATGTGGATGGTACAGGGATCCAAACTGTGTAATTCATGCCCACAGGGTCTTCCATAGCACACAGAGGTTTGAAGAGTCAACATTGGGTTTGATATTATAGAAAAAGTGATTGCTTTAATGTCAAAAGATTTGCCTCTAACTAGCAATGTGACATAAATTGACTCACTTAACCTTGGTCTCTGTTTCATCTTTAAAATAAAAGCATTAGATTACATTATCTTTTTATTTCCTTCAGTATCTAATATACTGTGATCCCAATTCTCTTTTTTCTGTGTAGCAATTGTTATCAAATCAATGGACAGAAAAGAATCTCTGCAAATTATCAAGTTAATGAAGATAAAATGAAATTGAAGACTTAAAACCTCCTTTAAAAAAGTATTATGTGTTTTACAAGTGCTAGGTATTATCACCAATATTAATACAAAGTATCTGACATATTTTAAAATTTAAAAAAAATAAAACTCTATATAAAATTTTCTAATTGTCAATAAATGAGGTCATATATTTATTTTAAGCAAGTGTCAAATTTGAAATGTACTTTATCTTTTTCAAGTCTATGTTGTTGTTGTCGTCATGTGCCGTTGAGTCAGACCCGACTCATAGCAACCCCTCCTTGGGCTTCTGAGGCAATATCGCTACAGAAGGGGATTGCCCCATCTTCCTTCCAAGGAGTGGCTGGTGGGTTTGAACTGCCAGCCTTCTGGTTAGCAGTCAAGTGCCTTTGGCACTACGCTACCAGAGCTCCCTTTCAAGTCTATACGTAGGGTTATTTTGAAGTTCCAAAATGGAATGATAAATTTATGTTCATGTTTACCTTTTCAACTTGATTTTAACCATCTCAGAATCATGTATACATATAACCAATATCATGAGAGAAAATATGGATGAAAATATATTGAAAACTGTAATAGATCACACAGCCTTCCTTCTGAGGAGTGGCTGGTGGGTTTGAACCACCAGCCTTCTGCTAAGCAGTCAAATGCCTTAGGCACTATGCCAGATTTAAAAGCTATATAGATTATATATTCCTTGTAAACTACAAAAGGCTAAATAAACTTCTTTGTCAACCATAAAAAGTAGAAGCAGAAGGAATAGGTGCTCAATAAATATTGACTGAATTGAAATTATTTGAACCAAGGGTCTGGGTTCAGAAAATTGTACAGAACAAAGATGTCATTTACATAACAGTGAGTCTACACAAGCACCCTAAACCAATAAAAAACCAAACTCATTGCTGTCCAGTCAGATCCAACTTATAGCAACCCTTCCTTGTGTTTCTGAGGCAGTACTGCTATGGAAGTAGATTGCTCAATCTTCCTTCTGAAGAGTGGCTGGTGGGTTTGAACCGCCAGCCTTCTGGTTAGCAGTCAAGTGCCTTAGGCACTATGCTACCAGAGCTCCTACTCCAACTCATAGTGACCTTATAAGGACAGAGTAGTACTGCCCTAGAGGGTTTCCAAGGCCAAAAATCTTCACAGAAACAGACTGCCTCATCTTTCTCCCATGCAGCCACTGGTGAGTTGGAACTACCAACCTTTTGGTTAGCAGTTACCAATGCTTTAACCACAGCTCTATCACAGCTGTTTGAAGATGTCTAGAGTGGAGAAAAATCTGTTATCTTGGACTGCAATAAGAAGAACTATAAAGAAGAAAAACCAGCAAGAAAAAAAAATGTTAATGAAAACATAAAGCAAACCCATTGTGTCAAGTAGCATCCCACTCTCAGTGACCCTCTAGTTCAGAGTAGAACTGCCTCATAGGGTTTCAAGGCTGTAAATCTTTACAGAAGCCAACTGCCTCATCATTCTCCTGCACAAGCTGGTGAGTTGGAAGCACTGACCTTTCAGTAAGCAGTTGAGTGCTTTAACCATTGCACCACCAGGGCTCCTTGAAAATATAAGAAGATACACTATACAATAAACTACACAACAGCTATGCTCTCTACTTTATCAACTGCATCATCTGTAACCCTATAAATTGCCTGAAAGTTAAAAATAAAAAACTAGAATGAGATTCATTCATGAGAATTACACTCCATAATCTAAAATTTTACAATTATATCAGCATTACAATTTTATAAGTCTAAACTGTTTTGGCTGCCATCAACATAAAATTCCAACAGCCAAAAATAAGGAACAGTATGAAAAAATCTCAAAATATAAAACTTTTTTCTGATTAGCACTCCGTCTCCAATCTACTCCTTAAAACAATCTCTGATTATACAACTTGGTGATGTTTATGTGAGTATTGTTTATTTTATCAACCTCCTCCCACAAAATTTTAATCACTACAAACTGAATTTCCTCCTACAATATTTTTTTTGCAAATATCTTCTGAGTCTTTTAATTGACAGCAGTCATTGCTTTATTTTCTTCTTATCATTTTTAATTCCTAGTCTTGCTATTAGTGCCAAAACTACAATATTCTTCAAAAAGAAAAAAAAAAATAGGTGACTGTAATATATTACCATAAACTATTCCATAATAAAATTTAAAAAAAAAAACCTGAACACTTTGACATTTTTCCTATTTGCTTTATTGGGCATACCTGGGTGTGCAAAATAAGTCACTTAACAAAATGCCTGTTACATTTAGACACAGTAACGTAGCCTCTAATTAAGAGGTATAGGACCTTACCAGGCTTAATTGGGAATGCCTGCCTTTGATCTGTTTCCAAGATTAGAGAAAGCAACCTGCATTAGGGGAGAAGTTCAAAATGTCAGCTGGTAGAATGCACACAATACCTGTGTGATAGCAATCAATTCATCATCAACCTCTTTATCATGATGACTTTGTCAACTGTTTGTTCATTAGTTTCTCATGCACAAACACTGCAGACAGATACCAAATCATAATAAATGCCACCTATTACAGGACTAATATTGCTGATGATATTTCAAAAATGGTTACAGCTCCAAGTGACTGGTACACCATGTGATCCTCAGCCTATACTACTATGAGGCCAGAAGAACTAGATGGTGCCCAGCTACCACCATCAACCACTCAGAGGGGGATCTATGTAGGATATCCTGGACAGAGTAGGAGAACAATGTGGAACAAAACTCAAAATCATTAAAAAAAAAAAAAAAAGGGACCCGGTTTACTGATCTGATAGAGCCTGATGGAACCACTGAGACTATGACCCCTAGCTGCCCTTCAGGTCTGGAATTGAACCCACACATGTGGCTTCCAGCCAAACAAAAGACAGGCATATGAGCTGAACATTTAATTAGGTAGATACAGTCCTTGGAGAGAACAATCATGGGAGAATAGAAGGGCTAGGTATGCAAAGGGAGACAGCTCAGGGGGCAGGAGTACATGCAGGGAAGAACACAGGGAAGAGGTAACCATGGGGAGGAAGTGGGAGGGGAGCTGTTGCATTGTGATAAATTGTAGTCAATGTCATGAGACAAAGTATATGTGAGCTGCTGTATGGAAAGTGAATTTGCTCTATAAACTTTCACCCATATCACAATTAAACAAAAAAAAAAATGGTTATAGTGATATATTGACAGAGAACTTCCAGTAATTCAAGCTGGATTCAGAAGAGGATGTGGAACAAGGGATATCATTGCCAATGTCAGATGAATCTTGGCTGAAAGTAAGGAATACCAGAAAGATGTTTACCTATGTTTTATTGACTATGCAAAGGCATTTGACTGTGTGGAACATAACAAATTATGGATAACACTGAGAAGAATGGGAATGCTAGAACACTTAATTTTGTTCATAAGGAACCCATACATATACCAAGAGGCTGTCGTTCTAACAGAACAAGGGCATAGTGCATTGTTTAAAATCAGGAAGTGTGTAGGACTGCATCCTTTCACCATACTTATTCAATCAGTGTGCTGAACAAATAATCCAAGAGGCTGGACTATATGAAGAACAACACATCACCAGGATTGGAGGAAGGCTCAATAACACCCTGCAATGGGCAGATGACACAAGCTTGCTTGCTGAGAATGAAGATGACTTGCAACACTCACTGATGGAGATCAAAGACTATAGTCTTCTGTATAGATTACACCTCAACATAAACAAAACAAAAATCCTCACAACTGGGCCAATAAGCAACATCACAATCAACAGAAAAAAAGATTGATTTCATTTTACTTGGAGCTACAATCAACACCCATGGAAGTAGCAGTTAAGAAATCAGATGTTGTATTGCACTGGGCAAATATGCCACAAAAGACGTCTTTAAAGAGTTAAGAAGCAAAGATGTCAGTTTGAAGACTAAGGTGTGCCTAACCTAAGACATGGTATTTTCAATCACCTCATATGCATGTGAAAGCTGGACAGTGAATAAGAATAAGTGAAGAAGAGTTGATGCCTTTGAATTATGGTGTTGGCAAAGAATACTGAAAATACCATGGACTGCTAGAAGAATGAACAAATCTGTCCTGGAAGAAGTTCAGCTGAATGCTCTTAGAAAGCAAGAATGGCCAGACTTCCTCTAACCTACTTTGGTCATGTGGTCAGAAGGGACCATTTCCTAAAGAAGGATATTATGCTTGGTAAAGTGGAGGATCTGCGAAAACGGGAAGATCCTCAACAAGATGGATTGACGCAGGGGCTTCAACGATGGGCTCAAGTATGGCAGGGATTGTGCGGATGGTGCAGGACTGGGCAGTGTTTTGTTCTGCTGTACATAGGGTCACTATGAGTCAGAGTTGATTCAGTGGCACCAAACAACAACAACAACATTACAGGACAGGTGAGACAATACAAAATAACACTTCCAAATGAAAGGAGAAATGTAAAAACTTAAAACTTCTTGTGATAAAAAGACTTTTACATTTTATAATCACAAAATCTCTTTTTAAAACTCATGACACAAGTGTTATAGTAATTTAATATTACTAATGCTGTCCTACTGATGAGCCTTGTATTAATGCTATTAATCTCCAAAAACATTAATATTTAACTTCATTATCATATTATTTCCAGCATGATCTACTTCTGAAAAGTCATAGCTATTAAAAACCCTATGGAACACAGTTATACTCTGAAACACATGGGTTGCCATGAGTCAGTATTGACTCAACTGGCAACTGAGTTTGGGCCACTGAAACAAAACCCAAAATAAATGGAAAATAATGGATTTTGAGACAGTATACCTTTTAATGGGAGCTCTGGTGGCATAGTGCCTTAGGCATTTGACTGCTAACCAGAAGACTGGAAGTTCTAACCCACCAGCAGCTCCTTGGAAGGAAGGTTGGGTAATCTACTTCCGTAGTGATACTGCCTCAGAAACCCAAGGAGGTGCTGCAGTGAGTCAGATCCAACTTGATGTCAGTGAATTTTTTGGTTTTTATACACTTTAATATTATAATAGTCATAAGCTACTTGGGGCGGGGAGTTAGCTTCTAATTGGTAGTTCCCCATTGTATTTGATATAAGGTGTAACTTGCAAAGGAGTCTCTGGGTTGTATAAAGGGTTAACATTCTTGACTGTTAACCAAGAGGTTGGTAGTTGGTGTCTACCCTGAGCTGCCTTGGAAGAAATGCCTGGGAAGCTACTTCCAAAAAATCAGCCTTTAATAATTCCATGGAGTACAGTTCTACTCTGATGAATTCAGTGAGGCAACAATGGGTATAAGTTGGAAAATAACATTTTAAATATAACTTTTTGTGAAACATATTTACAACAAAAACCTGTATTACTAGAAGCCACCAAGTCAGATTATGTGTGGTTTGTTTAGGTCATTGCTCTCACCTAGGTCTTGTCCACCATATCATTGTCATATTAGAGCAACACTTTTCAACTTATAAAGAAGGAAACATATGATCCATTAAAATGTAATAAGCTCTGTTCTGTAAAGTCTGAGAGGCAAAGGACTATTGTTATTGAAAATATGTGTGTGTGTGTGTATACATGCTTAAAATTGTTAACTATAAATACATAGCACTTATTTTCAAACATGGAAAATTAATAATTCTCAGATCTCTATGACAAGAGAGAAAAAACAAAAAAAAAAAAGGAGTATTTTCTTATGGGACATATCTCTAAACTTCATTTTTACCATGGAATATGACCTTTATCTTTTTGTATTAACATCAGCTAACAACTGGCCAAGCTGAAAGTTCCTCCTCTTTTGGCACTGACTCCTCTTTTGGTACCAGAAAGGAGCTCTGGTAGCACAGTGACTAAGACATCTGACTTGCTAACCAAAAGGTTGGTGGTTCAAACCCAACAGCCACTCTGTGGAAGCAACACTGGGCAATATACTTCTGTAAAGATGTACTGCCTCGGAAAACCAATGAGGGTTGCTATGAGTCAGAATCAACATCATGGCAGTGGGTTTAGTTTTTGGTTAATCAAATGTGCTGTTGTTTTTAGGTGCCTTTGAATCATCTCCAACTCATAGCAACCCTATGCACAGCAGAATGAACCACTGCCCGGTCCTGTGCCAGCCACACGATCCTTGTTATACTTGAGCCCATCATTGCAGCCACTATGTCAGTCAATCTTGTTGAGGGCCTTCCCCTTCTTCATTGACCCTCCACTTTACCAAGCATGGTATGTTCTCCAGGGAATGGTTCCTTCTGAAAACATGACCAAAGTAGGTGCAATGAAGTATGGCCATTTCCACTTCCAAGGAGCATTCTGCCTGCACTTCCTCCAGGACAGATTTTTCAGTCCTTTTAGCAACCCATGATACTCTTAGCATTCTTCTCCAACACCACAACTCAAAAGCATCAACTCTTCTTCGGTCTTCTTTATTCATCATCCAGCTCTCACATGCATAAGAGGCAATTGAAAATAACCATGGCTTTGGGTTAGGCACACCTTAGTCTTCAAGGAACATCTTTGCTATTCTTCACTTGAAAGAGTTATTTTGCAGCAGATTTGCCCAATGCAATATGTCATTTGATGTCTTGACTGCTGCTTCCAATGGTGTTGATTGTAGAGGCAAGTAATATGAAGTCCTTCACAACTTCAATCTTTTCTTCACCCGCCATGAAGTTGTGTATTGGACCTGTTGTGACTTTTGTTTTCTTTATATTGAGATGCAATCCATACTGCAGACTGTAGTCTTTAATCTTTATTCATAAGTGCTTCAAGTCATCCCCATTTTCAGCAAGCAAAGTTGTGTCATCTGTATATATATCAGGTTGTTAATGAGTCTTCCTCCAATCCTGATTTCATGTTCTTTTTCATATAATCCAGCTTCTCAGATTATTAGCTCAGCATACAAGTTGAATAAGTATGGTGAAACGATACAACCTTGACACATTCCCTCCTTGATTTTCAACCATGTAGTACCCCCTTGTTCTGCTTGAACGACAGTCTCCTGGTCTATGTACAGGTTCCTCATGTGCACAATCAAGTGTTCTGGAATTCCCATTCTTCTCAATGTTATCCATAATTTGCTATGATCCACACAATCGAATGCTTTTGCATAATCAGTAAAACACAACTAAACATCTTTCTGGTATTCTTTGCTTTCAGCTAAGATCCATCTGGCATCAGCAATGATATTCCTCATTCCATGTCCTCTTCTGAATCCAGCTTACATTTCTGGAAATTCTCTGTCAATGTACTGCTGCAACCATTTTTGAATTATCTTCAGTAAGATTTTACTTGCATGTGATAGTAATGATATTGTTCGATAAATTCCACATTCTGTGGGATGTCCTTTCTTTGGAACTTGTACAAATATGGATCTCCTCCAGTCAGTTGGCCAGGTAGCTGTCCTCCAAATCTCTTGGTATAGCTAAGTGAGTGCCTCTAGAGCAGCATCCATTTGTTGAAACATCTCAACAGGTATTCTATTAATTCCTGGAGCCTTGTTCTTTGCCAATACCTTCAGTGCAGCTTTGACTTCTTCCTTCAATACCATTGGTTCTTGATCATATGCCACCTCCTGAAATGGATGAACACTGACCAATTCTTTTTCTCACAGTAACTCTGTGCATTCTTTCCATCGTCTTTTGATGCTTCCTGCATCATTCAATATTTTGCCGATAGAATCTTTCAACATTGCAACTTGAGGCTTCAATTCTTTCCTCAGTTCTTTCAGCTTGAGAAATACTGAGCCTGTTCTTCCCTTTCAGTTCTCTAACTTCAGGTCTTTGCACATTTCATTACAGTAATTGGTTTTGTTTTCTCAAGCTGCTCTTGGAAATCTTCTGTTCAGCTCTTTTATCTTGTCATTTCTTCCATTTGCTTTAGCTACTCTCCATTCAAGGGCAAGTTTCAGAGTCTTTTCTGACATCTATTTTCATCTGCTTTTCCTTTCTTGTTTTTAATGACCTCTTGCTTTCTTCATGGATGATGTTCTTGATGTCATCCCACAATTTCTTTGGGTTTTGGTCACTGGTGTTCAGTGCATCAAACCTATTCTTTAGATGGTCTCTAAATTCAGGATGGGTATTATCAAGGTCATATTTTGGCTCTCCTGGACTTGTTTTAATTGTCTTCAACTTCAACTTGAATGTGCATATGAGCAGTTGATGGGATGTTCCATAATCAGCTCCTGACCTCATTTTGGCCAAAGACATTGAACTTCTCCAACACCTCTTGCCACAGATGTAGTCAAATGGATTCCCATGTATTCCATCTGATGAAGTACATGTGTATAGTCTTCACTTATGTTGCTGAAAAATGGTATTTGCCATGAATAAGTTGTTGGTCCTGCAAAATTCTATCACACAACCTCCAGCGTTTTTCTATTACCAAGGCCATATTTTCCAACTACCAGTAACTCTTCTTTGTTTCCAACTTTTGCATTTCAGTCACCAGTGATAGTTAACACATCTTGATGGCATATTCAGTTAATATCAGACTGTAGAAGTTGGTAGAAATCTTCAATATCCTCATTTTTGGCTTTGGTGGGTGGTGTGTAAATTTGCATAATAGTAGTATTAATTGGTCTTCCTTGTAGGCATATGGATATTAGCCAATCACTGACAGCATTGTACTTGAGGACAGATCTTGAAACACTCTTTGTGATAATGAATGCCACACCCTCACTCTCACTGCCATGGAATCAGATCCAACACATAGCAACCCCTCCTTGAGTTTCCAAGGCAGTATCACTGCAGAAGTAGATTGCCCAACCTTCCTTCTGAGGAATAGCTGATGGGTTTGAACTGTCAGCCTTCTGGTTAGCAGTCAAATGCCTTAGGAACTACACCAACACCATTCCTCTCCAATTTGTCATTCCCAGCATAGTAGATCATATAGTTGTCTGACTCAAAATGGCCAAAACCAGTCCATTTCAGCTCACTGATTCCAAGGATATCGATCTTTATCATTCCATATCATTTTAGACAACTTCCAATTTTCCTAATTCATATTTTGTACATTCCATGTCCCAATTATTAATGGATGTTTGCATCTGTTTCTGCTCATTTTGAGTCGTGCCACATCAGCCAATGGAGGTCCCAAAAGCTTTATTTTATCTGTATCATTAAGGTCCTCTCTACTCTGTGGAGTCAGCTTTTCCCCAGTCAAATTTTGAGTGCCTTCAGATCTGATGGGCTCAACTTCCAGCACTATGTTGGACAATGTTTCAGGGCTGCTCATAAAGTTTTCCAGTAATATGTAAGACAGTGTTTCACTGCTATTCGTAAGGTTTTCTCTGGCCAATTGTTGGAGAAGTGGATGGCCTCTTCCTTATTCCAAATCTGTCTAAGCCCGGAAACTCCACTGAAACCCCTCCACCATGGGTAACCCTGCTGGCATTTTGTGACATGGTGGCATAGCCTCCAGCCTCACAGCAACATATAAGCCACTACAGGATGACAAACTAACAAGTTCATCTCCGTTAATTGTCCCTAACCCCTCTGCACCTGCCTACCTCAGGTCTTGGCCTTAATACAGAGCCACACCCAAGCGAAAAGCAGCCTCTGAGCCCCTGGCCCAGATGTAGAAGTTACAAATCCTAAATTCCAGAATAATAGTAAAGAGGAGGCAAAGTCCACAGAGCAAAGATAATCTAAAACTACTAAATAGCCTAGTAGCAGCCACGTTTTACTAAGTTTTAAGAAGTACAGCTCAATTTCATTCTAATCCCTTATTCTTAGGATCTAGAAACAGGGTATTCCTTCAAAAAGGAGGGAAACCTAACAGGGATACTATCTACTGCTAAAGGAAAAGTTCAATTCACCTCCTGTATGTGGTGTTGTTTTATTGAGTTTAAAATTACATAGCCACCATCAACATCTCTGCCATACTTACAAATCATAATGCACTTTCTTTCAACAAAACCACATAGTCACACAAATTCTCCTTCCAATGATCAAAGCTAAAACATATTTCCTAAAGTGATTCTCACACAAATATTCCAATCATTAACTTATAGATGAGTGATAAAACAAATAAAACAAACCCTGTGTTTTCATACTAACCAAATGTTCTGGTTACCTAGTGCCACACCGAAGCTAGAGGCTTTTCTTCACTCAGACAGCTGCTGGCTGCTGAGGCTGCCAAGCCCAAGGTTGACAAGTAAAAAGGCACAGTCCTGATGTTACCAGACCACATGGCAGGCCATTAACTCAAGTCCATTGTAAGTTCCCAAGTCGGCAGAGCATGGCAGGCTGCTGAACAATGACACAGCTACATGCAGGATCCAAGCATGCCATAAGCTAGAGACCGTTCCCAAAGCTGCTACTTACATATGGGAAGCAGACCACATACCCAAAGGCAGCTGCTACTCAGCTGCTCATAGTAGATTCCACCATGGAGTTGATTACCAGTCTCATCAAGTGGGAATACTACATCCAGCTTCCCAGCCACTCAACCAGGCCTAGCCAAGTTGACACACAAACTTAACTATCACAATTCCACCCCTTGTCAACTTGACATCTGTACAGATCTTCATTGGGTGGCATCTGTACAGCTCTACCTCACTGGGTGGCTCCAAGTCCTGTAGTTCCTCTAAATGGCAACCTCACCCCCCTTGGGCTGGAGGGGCCCTTTCCTCTTTCTCTTGGCCATAGCATCCCTGCCCCCTCACTCTTGGGCATTGGCTATGGCTCCATCCCACTGTCTCACATGAACAAGCAGCCCCACACTCCAGAACCAAGTTGGCGAAGGCCTGGCTCTTTGAAACCTAGGGGGCTATGGTTGTTCAACCCCCAAAGGCCATGGTCCTACCCTTTCAGGCTAAGGCAGCTTTGCTTCCATTTCTTTGGTCTCTCCGTTTCTGCCGATTAATGCCCGAGGGCAACCCACTACACAAGAAATCTTCCTTCCCAAAAAAGCACTCAGCTTTCTGGCTCCGTGGGCCAGCCAACCTGCTACTCCATTTCATGCCAGTCTCTTCTACCAATTATCTCCTAAAGGCAACCCACTCTGCCAGGAAGCTGCCTACACAATGGCACCCAGCTTTCTTCTCCATGGACTGGTAAGCCTATTGCTGTTTAATGCCAGTCTCTGGGATCTGCTACTGCCACCTGTCATGCTGGTCTCTAGGATCTGCTCCTGTCTTCTCTCACACAGTATGCTGGAGTCTGCTGCTACAGTTTCGGGCCAAGGACGCTCTCCACTCCTGTTTCCACATTTTAGTTATCTGTCAGAGCAGCACCCCATTCTCTCAGTACCATATTCTGTTCTGGTTACCTAGTGCCACTCTGACAAGAATATACCACAAATGGGATGACCTTAACAAACAGGAGTTTATTCTCTCACAGTTTGGAGGCTTTAAATCCAAGTTCAAAGTGCTGGACTCTAGGGGTGAAAGCCCCTCAGGCCTGGGTTTCAGCTCTGCCTCCAGCTCCCAGCCCACTGAAGCTAGAGGCTTTTCTTCACTCAGATAGCTGCTGGCTGCTGAGGCTGTCAAGCCCAAAGTTGACAAGTAAGAAGGCACAGTCCCAATGTTACCAAACCACATGCCAGGCCATTAACTCGAGTCCATTGTAAGTCCCCAGGTGGGCAGACCATGGCAGGCTGCTGAACAACGACACACCTACATGCAGGATCCAAGCATGTCATAAGCTAGAGACCATTCCCAAAGCTGTTACTTACATATGTGAAGCAGACCACATACCCAAAGGCAGCTACTCAGCTGCTCATAGTAGATTCCACCATGGAGTTTATTACCAGTCTCATCACAAGGAATACTACATCCAGCTGCCCAGCCACTCAACCAGGCCCAGCCAAGTTGATATACAAACTTACCTATCACACCAAGTTTTCACAATTGCCCATTTCTTACCCTTTGTGCCATCTAGTGGCATAGTGGTGAAAGCACTTAACTGCTAACCAGAAGGTCAGTGGTTTGAATCCACTAGCCACTGCTCAAGAGAAAGGTGAGGCAGTCTACTTCTATAAAGATTTACATCCTTGGAAACCCTATGGGGCAGTTCTACTCAATGGCAATGGGTCTGCTTTGGTTGCTACTGTCTTAAACAAACTCTTCAGGCTTCTCTCCTTCCCACAGACCTCCTAACTCTGGCTTCCTGAGCCATCTCTAAAATGTAGAGCATGCCTTCTAAGAACCTATCATGAAAATCAGCTGACACAGGGAGACACATTTTCTTTCAAACCCTGCCTAGCATGCTCCTTTTCTTGTCCAATGTCCCCTTAAAAGTTTCTGGTAAAATCCTCTCTACAAAAGAAGAGCCATTTGTGTTTATTTTTGAGACATTCACAGATTTCTGAGATCAATGTTCTCCCTATTGCTATACTCATTTTGAATAAAGCCTCTCATCTAAGTCAGAAATTGTTTTGTTTTTATTTGAAACCACATTCAGTTTAGATGAACAAACATTCATTAAATGCAGTAATTAAAAGCACAGGCATTGGGATTGAAAGACCTGGGATCCAAGTTTGACTAGGCCTTTCCTTTCACTAAGTGTGTGACCTTGGACAACTCAATTTCTTTAAGCCTTAGTTTTTTCCATTATAATATGGAAATAATAAGATTATTATCATGACGATTAGACGAAATGATGTTTGTAATGCACTTAGTATTTTGCTCTTTGACCTTTAGAATGTAGCACTCCCACAGCCTACAGAAGCATTGACACCAGCTTTGTTGGTTGCTTAGATAGATATAGCTAAATAGATATAGATGACATAGACAGGTTCTTGGCTGTAGCTGTCTTCAAGTAGTCCTCCAGTTCATGGTGACTCCGTGCACAATGGGACAAAATTCTGCCAGTCCTGAAAAATCCCCTTGTGATTCATAGGGTTTTCACTGGCTAATTTCCAGAAGTAGATGACCAGACCTTTCATCCTAGTCTATCTTAGTCTGGAAGCTGTTCTGAAAACTATTCAGCATCATAGCAGCACAAAATTCTCCACAGGGTGATGAGACTTGGAAAATGAACCCAGTATCCCACATTGTGAGGAGGCAGTCCTTCAAACAAGCCAGCAGCCATGTCTTCCCCATTCCTCACCCTGCTAGCCTCTTTGGACTTCAGGAATAAACTACCACACACACACTGAAGCCTAATGGTTTCTCTAAATGTCATAGAGTGAAAAGATACAATTCTGGGCTAGATGCCAAAATGTTTGGGCAGCCTCTCCTCAGATGGTCAAGTGAGTTCACAATGGGTCACATAGGTTTTAGGGTATAAAAATAGCTGTCCCCTCAGCTATGGCCCTAGATGGCAGCATGGATAGCAGAAACTCTCACCCACCTAACAAAGCCTACCTGGGCTGCGGAGGGACTGAAAGAATGTACGACTCCTTTGAGTTCTTCTTCCACAGTACAAACTGAGGGGGTACAAGTGGGAGAGTTTTCCATCTCTACTAGACACCCTTTGAACCAGGGGAGAACCTTCGTCATGTAACTTTTTCTGTTGTCTGTTGTCTACGGGTAATTTAAAAAGCTTTTGTTATTGCCAACACAAGTGCATGTCTCATATGTACGACTTGATCAGGCTAAATAAACATAATACCCATGGAGTGGTTTGGGCCACTGGGTAGAATTCTCATCTCAGTATTCTGGTGGCTACTTGGAATGCAGACATAACCTTTAAGGCAAACTGAGTGTACACTGCACTCATGGAAAGCAAGAATTCTACCACTGAACCACCAATGCCCCAAGATACGGTTATGTTGATGCTGTTGTTAGTTGTCTTTGAGTTTCCTTTTTCTTCTTCTGTCACTCACCCACTTTTTCTCTTCTTACCCTTGGTTCTTCATCACTCACCTCCAAATCTTTCTCAGTTGAAAATTGATAGAGGAATATGATGACAATGAAAAAGATTGGTAGAAAAGTCTTCAGAGTTTAAAAGAAGAGCTAATTAATCCCCTATTTTTTTTTTCTTTCCCCTCCACCCACAATACACATTTAACACTAGGCCTTGTTGTTAGGTGCTGTTGAGTTGTCCCTGACTCAGTGACCCTATGTACAGCAGAATGAAACATTACCTGGTCCTGTGCCAACTCCACAATCCCAGCTATACCTGAGCCCATCGTTGCAGCCACTGTGTCAATCTATCTTGTTGAGGGTCTTTCCCTCTTTTGTTGACCTTCCATGTCACCAAGCCTGATATCCTTCTCCAGGAAATGGTCTCTTCTTACAACATGACCAAAGTAGATGAGAGGAAGTCTGGCAATTTTCATTTCCAAGGAGCAGTCTGGCTGCACTTCTTCCAGGACAGATTTGTTAGTTCTTTTAGCAGTCCATGGTACTTTCAGCATTCTTCGCCAGAACCGTAACTCAAAAGCATCAATTCTTCTTTGGTCTTCCTTATTCATTGTCCAGCTCTCATATGCATATGAGGTGACTGAAAATATCATGGCTTGTGTTAGATGCATCTTTGTTCTTCAGCACTTGAAAGAGGTTTTTTGCAGCTGATTTCCCCAATGCTATACATGTCTGCTATCTTGACTGCTGCTTCCATTAGCATTGATTGTAGAACCAAGTAATATGAAGTCTTTCACAACTTCAGTCTTTTCCCCATTTATTGTGATTCTGCTTATTGGTCCAGTTTTGAGGATTTTTGTTTTCTTTATATTGAGGTGTAATCCATCCTGCAGACTGTATTCTTCAATCTTCATCAGTAAGTGTTTCAAGTCATCCTTATTCTCAGCAAGCAAAGACATGTCATCAGTGTATCACAGGTTGTTAATGATTCTTCCTCCAATCCTGATGCCACATTCTTCTTCACATAATCCAGCTTTTTAGCTCACTGTAGAAATTGAGTAAATAAGTATTTGTTCACTGTATAAATTGGTGAAAGGATACAACCCTGACATACTCCCTTCTTGATGTTAAACCATGCAGTATCCCCTTATTCTGTTCCAATGACAGCCTCCTACTCTATGTATAGGCTCCTCATGAGTACAATTAAGTGTTCTGGAATTCCTATTCTTCTCAATGTTATCCGTAATTTGTTATGATCCACACAATCGAATGTTTTTGCATAGTCAGTAAAAGACAAATAAGCATCTTTCTGATATGCTTTGCTTTCAGCTAAGATCCATCTGACATCACCAATGATATCCCTCATTCCATGTCCTCTTCTGAATCCAGCTTGCATTTCTGGAAGTTCTTTGTCAATATACTGCTGCAACCATTTTTTAATTATCTTCAGTAAGATTTTACTTGCATGTGATAGTAATGATATTGTTCTATAAATTCCACATTCTGTGGGATCATCTTTCTTTGGAATAGGTACAAATATGGATCTCTTCCAGTCAGTTGGCCAGGTAGCTGTCTTCCAAATCTCTTGGCATAGCCAAGTGAGTGGCTCCAGAGCAGTATCCATTTGTTTAAACATCTCAGTGGGAATTCTGTCAATTCCTGGAGCCTTGTTCTTCACCAATTCCTTCAGTGCAGCTATGAATTCTTCCTTCAATACCATTGGTTCTTGAACATATGCTACCTTCTGAAATGGATGAACATCAACCAATTCTTTTTGGCAAAGTGACTCTGTGCATTCCTTCCATCTTCTTTTGATGCTTCCTGCATCACTCAATATTTTGCCGATAGAATCTTTCAGTATTGCAACTCAAGGCTTCAATTCTTTCCTCAGTTATTTCAGCTTGAGAAATGCTGAGCACGTTCTTCCTTTTTGGTTTTCTAACTCCAGGTCTTCGCTCATTTCATTATAGTAATTGGCTTTGTTTTCTCAAGCTGCTTTGGGAAATCTTCTGTTAAGCTCTTTTGTCATTTCTTCCATTTGCTCTAGCTACTCTCCATTCAAGGGCAAGTTTCAGAGTCTCTTCTGACATCCATTTTAATATGTTTTTCCTTTCTTGTCTTTTTAATGACTTCTTGCTTTCTTCACGGATGATGTTCTGATGTCATCCCACAATTCCTCTGGTTTTCAGTCATTGGTGTTCAATGCATCAAATTTATTCTTTAGATGGTCTCTAAATTCAGAAGGGATATTATCAAGGTCATATTTTGGCTCCTATGGACTTGTTTTAATTGTCTTAAACTTCAACTTGAATGTGCATATGAGCAGTTGATGGGCTGTTCCACCATCAGCTCCTGGCCTGATTTTAGCTGAAGACATTAAACTTGTCCATCACCTCTTGCCACAGATGTAGTCAATCTGACTCCTGTGTATTCCATCTGGTGAAGTCCACGTGTATATTGATTGCTTATGTTGTTGAAAAAAGTATTTGCAATGAATAAGTTGTTGGTCTTGCAAAATTCTATCATGCAATCTCCAGCATTATTTCTAACACCAAGGCCATATTTTCCAACTACTGGTAACTCTTTTCTGCTTCAACATTTCAATTCCAGTCACCAGTAATAATCAGCACATCTTGATTTTGTGTTCAGTCAATTTCAGACCACAGAAGTTGGTAGAAAAATCTTCAATTTCCTCATCTTTAGCTTTGGTGGTTGGTGTGTGCGGTGGTTTAGTTTGTGTGTCAACGTGGCTGGGCCTGGTTGAATGGCTGGGCAACTGAATGTAGTTATTCCCCATAGTGAAATTAGTAATTAACTCCATGGTAGAATGTACTATGAGCAGCTGACTAGCTGCTTTGGGTATGTGGTCTGCTTCCTGTGTATAAGAAACAGCTTTGGGAATGGTCCCTAGCTTATGGCACACTTGAACCCTGCATGAAGCCATGCTGTTGTTCAGTAGCCTGCCATGCTCTGCCAACCTTGGGGTGTTCAATAGACTTGAATTAAGGCCTGTTGTGTTATTTGGTAACATTGGGACTGTACCTTTTTACTTGTCAACCTTGGGCTTGTCAGTCTCAGCAGTCAGCAGCTGTCTGAGTGAAGAAAAGCCTCTAGCTCCAGTGGGCTGGAAACAGGAGGCAGAGCTCAACCCCAAGGTTGGGGGCTTTCACCCAGCCCCTACAGCCTGACACTTTGAACTTAGACTTAAAGCCTCCAAACTGTAAGAGAATAAATTCCTGTTTATTAAGGCCGTCACATTTGTGGTATATTTCTGTCAGAGCAGCACTAGGTAACAAGAACGTTGTTGTTGTTATGTGCCATCTAGTCAGACCTGACTCATAGAGACACCTCCTTGGGTTTCTGAGGCAGTATCGCTATGGAAGTAGATTGCCCAACCTTCCTTCCAAGGAGTGGTTGGTGGGTTTGAACTGCCAGCCTTCTGATTAGCAATCAAGTGCCTTAGGTACTATGCTACCACAGCTCTAGAACAGTGCATAAATTTGATTAATAGTAGTATTAACTGGTCTTCTTTGTAGGTTATGGATATTATCCTATCACTGACAGCATTATACTTCAGGACAGATCTTGAAATACTCTTTGTGATGATGAATGCCACACCATTCCTCTTCAAATGGTCATTCCCAACATAGATCATACGGTTGTCTGATTCAAAATGGCCAAAACTAGTCCATTGCAGCTCACTGATGTCTAGGATATTGATCTTTATGCTTTCTATTTCATTTTTGACAACTTCCAATTTTCCTAGATTCACACTTTGTACATTTCATGTTGTGATTATTAATGGATGTTTGCATTTATTTCTACTCATTCTGAGTCATGCAATATCAGCCAATGGAGGTTCTGAGAGTTTTATTCTATCCATATCATTAAGGCTGTCTCTAGCCTGAGGAGTCAGGTCTTCCCCAGTCAAACTTTGAGTGCCTTCTGACCTGATGGGTTCATCTTCTGGCAGTGTATAGGATAATGTTTCAGGGCTATTCATAAATTTTTTCAGTAATATATCAGACAGTGTTTCCCTGATAGTCATAAGGTTTCCACTGGCCATTTGTTTGAGAAATGGATAGCTTCTTCCTTCTTCCATGTCTGTCTTAGTCCAGAAGCTCTGCTGAAACCTGCCCACCATGGGTAACACTTCTGGCTGGCATTTTGCAACATGATGACATAGCCTCCAACCTCATAGCAGCACACAAGCCACCACAGGATGACAAACTGACAGATAAGCTTGACTGCCTTAGTTGTTCCTAACCCCTCTGCACCTGCCTACCTTGGGCAACAGCCTTAAAATAGAGGCACTCCCAATCAAAAACAGCCTCCAAGCCTTGTGCCAGCTGGTGGGTTTGATCCACCAGCCTTCTGGTTAGTAGTCAAGTGCCTTAGGCACTATGCTACCAGAGCCCCTTAATAAAATGCTCAGGCCCTGGCCTTAATAAGGAGCTACCCCCAAATGAAAAGAAGCCCCTAGCCCCAAGCCCAAATACTTTGGGCCCCAGCCTTAAAATAGAGCAACCCCCAAAAGAAAAGCAGCCTCCAGGTCCTGGGCCCCCCTACCTCAGGCCCCAGCCTTAATATAGAGCCACCCCCAAAAGAAAAGCAGCCTCCAAGCCCCGGGCCTGTCTACCTCAGGCCCCTGACTTACTTCATTCAAATGACTCTTAGAGGCACAAAACTGTTTTAGCTAGAACACTGGTTCATCCATATACCAAAGTAACCAAATATGCATCACAAATGTTGTGTGTAAATCTGTCAGCAAACTTAAACCTTTGGCTCAGCTACATTGTAGCAACAAAACCTTCTCAAAATAGAAAAACCAAGTGAAAAAAAAAATCACCATTCAGCTACCAACTGAAGTTCAATCATGTTGTTATTACACAAAGTGTTAAAAGCCATAAATACAGATTCAAGAAATGATATTTCTGGATTTCTATAGATTTTATATCAAGAATGGTATGTGGAAACATAGTCAAAATTTAAGTGTAGTTTTTTAAACTGAGCGAGAACAATCAGAGAGTGTAGAAAACCTGTTAGTCACAGAAACAACAGCATCAGATCCTAAAGCGATTCCCATTTGGTATATCAAACAGACTTATCTACACACATACATATTTTAAAATGTTAAGGTAGAATAAAATTTTTCAAGATAAGCATACTAGCCAGAATTTTCATGATATTGGAAATAATACTCTATCTAATTATAAGAAAATACTTAATTCCTAAAATTAGTATGGACTTATTTTTATTAATTTATAGAAATATCAAGTTGTAAATTTTAAAATTGCCAACTATAACCAAAATAATCAAAAGTGCAAAATCTGAGCCATCTAACTTTTTTCAAAAATAAAAATATGGATAATGTGATCAATAAACCTGTTTATAGCAAAAATTCTGGTAGAGATTCTTTTTTTTAATATCAGATCATTAAGACAGGAACTAGGCAGGTAATTGTCTTAATCATCTCTTTACTTTGCTTCCAGGAGCACAGTTAACATAATCTGACTGAGAAAATTTCACTCACTATGGTTCCAGAAAAGAGTAGCAGAATAGTAATTTTTTTTAATAGGAGTATTGAAATACATATATGTATATATATGTATTTGTTAAAAAGAATCTATAAGAGAATTATTTTATAAATTTGATATCAAATTTCTGTCCACAAGTGTACTTTTAATGACAATAATAACAATAAATTGGCTAGATAAATTCAATCTAACACTATGTTACTGTCTTCATTCTTTAATCTGTTTAGTGGATAAAGACTTAGGCTCTATTTTCATCTCTGTCTCCTATGTTCAATAGGTCACTTTAACCACTCTCATCTGTACAATAGAGAAAATACCTTCTCTATATAGATCACAGAGTTATTGTGAATCTCAGTTGGGGCAAAAAAAGGAGAAGGTTTTTTAACTAATTTGAATATTCAAAAAGAACAACATATCATGG
The DNA here is from genome assembly GCF_000298275.1 of Orycteropus afer afer. Lineage (NCBI taxonomy): Eukaryota > Metazoa > Chordata > Mammalia > Tubulidentata > Orycteropodidae > Orycteropus > Orycteropus afer. The sequence goes on along the minus strand of NW_006921857.1, from coordinate 2,276,654 downwards.
AGTCATTTATCTAGTAAGAATCAAACACGAAATCATTGTTCTCACATTTCGATTGATCAAAGAATGTATTTTCTTTCCCATAGAAAGCCACCAAGAACCTTAGCTTTACAATAGTTGTTACTGTTGTTAGTTGCTGTTGAGTTGGCTCCAACTCATGATACCTTACGTATAAATAGAACAACATCTTGCCCAGTTCTGATCACTGGTATGTTTGAGTCCATTGTTTTGGCTTCCCCCTTCTTTAATTCATTTTTAATTTTGGTAAATACAGAAGCAACACCAGATTATTGTATCATAGATCATGGATATATATGGATTTGCTTTCCTTTCTCTCTCTCTCTCTCTCTCTTTTCCATTTAAAATATGGCATCTTTTTTCTTCAACTTAATTCAGCTGTGTATTTATCAGATTCTTTAGTCTCTCACACAGTGCCTGGTATATAAAAAGTGCTCAAGAAAAAATGTAATTCATTCATTCATCATATATGAGCATCTATTATATGGCATTTCCTGACCTAGGGACCAGGAAAACAGCAAGGACACAGGCTCAGTCTCTACTCATAGGGAATTTATAGTCTAGAAAAGGAAACTTAAAGCAAATATTTATTTAACATTCATTTATCAAATATTCATTGAGCACTCATTATAGTTCAAGAACAAATAATTTCTCAAATAACTTTTTATATACAATTGCGATCCTTGTTCTGAATAAACTAAACAAATTTCCATGACTTCATATACAAAGATGCATTTAGTTAACAAACCAGGTCTTTATAAATTCAGTCAATAAGTATTTACTGAGCTCTTACAAAACTAGAGGTTCCCACAGATCTTTACTGAACTTATCTCTCAGGTGAGAATTCTCCATTTGCATTTCCATTCTCCTACCCAGTTTCCCTTTTACTGTATATGCATGCATTTGTTACCATCCTTCACCTCTCCATGACTATTGCTCTGTAATGAAATTGTTTGTAGAATTAGAAGAAGGAAATTCAGATATAAAGTCAGGTAATAAAATACTGTTGTTAATATTGTTATGTGCTGTATACACTATGGAAGTAGATTGTCCAA
>NW_006921857.1:2274067-2275308 GCF_000298275.1 Orycteropus afer afer | reverse complement strand
TGTGCCGTCGAGTCGGCCCCGACTCATAGCGACCCCTCCTTGGGTTTCCAAGGCAGTATCACTACGGAAGTAGGATTGCCCAACCTTTCTTCCGTGGAGTGGGTGGTGGGTTTGAACCGCCAGCCGTCTGGTTAGCAGGCAAGTGACTTAGCCACTATGCTACCAGAGCTAGTGTCTAAAAATACTACAGAATTTTTATCTAATTATCAGGTAGGTCCCAGTGTTAAGAACATCCAACTTATGGACAACTAGTATGTAAACGCAGACTGCCATAAAGTCTATTAAGTTAAATACAATGATTCATCATAATGGACACTCATACTACTTTGTGATGCTTATTAAAACTTTGTGCAGCTTCAGTGGTTTGTAGGATTGAAGAACAAGAAGGCAGTCCACCATTTTTAGTGGAATCACACTGCCATTAACAGTGTATTGAGTGCATAAGTTTGTATTTGGCTTAGATATCCTCTTATTTACCCTTGTAATCATGGCTCCAAAGTGTAAATTCAATGTAAGTACCGGTGATGTATCAAAGAAAAGGAAAACAATCAAAATAGAAAATTAAATGGAAATAATACAGAAATCAGAAAAACATGAAACACCATAGGTCATTGAACAAACATTAGGCTATAGTTAGCAACAAATGGAACAATTTTAAAGGATAAAGTGGGAAAAATGGAGTATGTGAAAGGCTTTGCCCCAATGAAAGCCACAATTGTTACCAAGAAATGCAGTGGTTCAATTATAGAACTGGAAAGGCTATTGATAATCTGATTATATGATCAAAATCAGCATAATATGCCTATTAGCCTTTTCAGTGATTTAAAAACTACATGTGCAGCAAGTGAAGGCAATTGTGATGAAAAATTCATTGTAAGTAGGTGTTGGTTCAATCATTTCAAGGTCAGGGTAAATTTATATTTTATTATAATTCAATACATAAATTTATATTATATGTATTTATTGACTATGCAAAGGCATTTGATTGTGTGGATCATGACAAATTATGGATGACATTGAGAAGAATGGGGATTCCCGAGCACTTGATTGAACTCATGAGGAATCTGTACCTTGACCAGGAGGCTGTCGTTTGAACAGAACAAGGGGACACTACATGGTTTAAAATCAAGAAGGAAGTGCATCAGGGTTGTATCCTTTCTCCACACTTATTCAATCTATATGCTGAGCAAATAATTTCAGAAGCTGGACTATATGAAGAAAAACGTGATATCAGGATTGGA
>NW_006921857.1:2265037-2273307 GCF_000298275.1 Orycteropus afer afer | reverse complement strand
GAAACGACTCGACAGCACTTAACAACAACAACAACATATTAAAGTGTAAGGTGAACCTGCAAGTGTTAATGTAAATTCTGTGAGTGATTTTCCTTAAAGGTTGAAAAAAAATTATTAAGGAGGAAGGTTATATGCCCAACCAATTATTTAATGTAGATGAGGCTGGCTTATTTTTTGGGGAAAAAAAATTTGCCTGGAAGGACTATATTTTAAAAGAGGAAAAAAATGCACCAGGGCATCAGGTATCAAAGAATAGGCTAACATTATTACTTGGGTTAATGCATCCAGGGGTTTCAAGTTCAAGCCTTTCCTTGTGTATCACTCCCTAAATACAAGAGTACTTTGCTGTTTCAGTAAAGTATGTCTTCCATTATTTGGAAGGCAGATGCAAAGAACTGGATTACAGTAGCCATCTTTGAAGACTGATTCTTCAACCATTTTGTCCCTGCTTTTGAACATTATTGCTTGGCCAAGAAAATTCCTTTCAAGATTCTCCGTGTGCTTAACAACACACTTAGATATCCAAGCACCTTAGATGATCATCACCCTAATGTAACGGTTATATTTTTACCCCCAACACCACATCACTACTTCAAGAAATTGACTCCACTAGCAAACCCCACTTTATGACAGCAGAATCAAACCCTGACTCTCCAGCACAAGGTCCACCCTCTCCAACACCAGGCCCATCATCTTCAACAGTAGCTGTCTCTCCATTATCTTCACCTGCATCATCCAATTATTAATGCTACCATAATGTTATCTCATGAATGCCCCTTCTGGTATTCATGACATCAATGGAACGGGAGAAAGTGTTAACCTTTAATCAAGATCTTTTTCTTTTTTTTTTTCTATCTAAACTGTTTTAAGAACTGTTTCTTTCATGTATTTTTAGTATTGTATACCTACAGACAGGCAGACACAGATTCTTTCTTCAGTACAGTACCATATGTAGTTACTTTTGTTATTACTGTATTATTATAATTATGGACTCTATTACTATGCTTAAGATGTTTTAGTGTATTTGCAAATATTTCTTCAGCATTGCATACACATAAACCAAAAAACCAAACTCACTCCTGTCAAGTCGATTCAATTTCATAGTGACCCCTCCTTGGATTTCCCAGGCATTATCTCTACGGAAGTAGATTGCCCAATCTTCTTTCCAAGAAGTGGCTGATGGATTTGAACTGCCAGCCTTCTAGTTAGCAGTCAAATGTCTTAGGCATTATGCCACCAGAGCTCCCTTCATACTCACAGAAAGGCAAAATATACATTATATACTAAGACAGACATTTGACTGACACTAAATAAGAATTGCATGTACCTGTTTCAAATTACCTATGTTGTTGTTGTTGTTGTTGTTATGTGCCATCTAGTTGACCCAACTCATAGCGACCCCTCCTTGGGTTTCCAAGGCAGTATCACTACAGAAGTAGATTGCCCCATCTTCCTTCCGAGGAGTGGCTGGTGGGTTTAAACCACCAGCCTTCTGGTTAGCAGTCAAGTGCCTTAGGTACTATGCTACCAGAGCTCCCAAAAGAGACAGCCCGGCTACCTGGCAGGGAGTGGCTGGTGGGTTTGAACTGCCAGCCTTGGGTGTGGCAGCTGACTGCCCAAGGCCCTGAGGCCATCCCCTAGGGCGAATTTACCTATAAACTCAACTTAACAATAGACTTAGAATGGATCTTATCCATAACTCAGGGGCTGTCTGTATGTATATGGCATTCTCAGATCTATGTGACTTATAAAATGTTTCAGTGCCTAATATAGGCCCTAATGAAACCTCTTTCAGGGCCTAGTATCAAAGCGAGGCAACAAAATATAGCATTGTCTCTAGCTTCTGTTTTAAGAAACTGGGGAAGCTAATATACCAGCTTTGAAATATATCTAGTTCAATGAGGGAGAGGGTGGGCTGAGGGCAGGTCCCTACAGATATAAAATATGATTCTAAAGTGAGCTAAACTGTTTCTAATAAAGACCTCTATTAATAGCCCTTCTGGATTTGATGGATCACATCAGTGGGACAAATAAAAAAATGTTCTTGTGGATCGAGGGTGGTGACTCTTCCTTCCCCAAAATAAAAAAGTCACCAGATTTTACCTTACTTGCCTCTCTCCCAACCATTTACAAGTGGGAAAGGAGCCTCCAGAACCTCCAAAACAATTAAAGCTGGACCTGCTCTCTCAGGAGGGGAGGTCTGCATGTGAAAGCCTGTGAGCATGGCGAATCCCTTCCACCAGCCAAGTGCTGGCACTTGGCTAAGCTTTGATATTACACACTAGAGGACACAATCACAAAAGCCAAATGGAGAAAAATGTTTGCCCTGCTCTCTTTCTTTACCCTTGTCTAGCCTCCAGTCCCTACTCAAAACCACATCCTCCCTAAAATATATTAAGGACAGGAAGAGGCAAGCAATGAGATAAGCCCACCGTTGAGCCCGCACATGAAGATGGGCAGGAAGGGTACATCGTTTCTTTGAGCTCATCTCACATGCAGCCAGCTGAATATAAATTTCCCTCTATCTCATCAAGCTCTCACTGTTTGGCCTCCTCTGACTGATATTGGCTCATCATACTTAATCTAGGGTGAAATTTCCTCGTCTGAGCTAAATTACTCGCAGCCATCAAGGGAAGCGATATTTATTTTTCGTGGGGCTAATGACCTGTCCCCCAGACCCACCCACTGATGGTTATTTACTGGGGCCCAGATGCTTGAGCTCAAAATGAGTGCTAATGTCAGCAGGTGCCATCCCTCATTCAGCTCAGTGATTGAATTGGAGCGATCCCATTGACATTGACTCTGTGACTTTTAAGGCCATTACCCTCAGCCAGAGATGAACCTCTCATCATGGCAATGACAGTGACAGCTGATTAGCAACACATTACAAGCAGGAAGGTGCAGAGGCTTTATTGGGCAGGGCAGAACCAGTGGTAAGGGTGAGAGAGGTGGGGAGAAAGTGCAGGAAAAGGAGAGAGAGAGATGGAAGGGTGAGAAGGGAGGAAGCAGAGGGAAAACATCATACACTTCTCCTTTCTTTTCAGTCTGTTGTTTTATCATTTCAAAACTATGGCCCCTCCCCATATTTATAATTTAAGAGATTCATGTATATACAATCACATACAGACATTCATCACTCAATGCATAAACTTTGAATAGGCGAGAACTCATATCTAGTGAATTTGGACTGTAAAAGGTACTAGACCATTTTTTAAATAATAATCCATAGACTATTCAGACACAAAGAATCCTTGATTAAGTATCACAAAGAACTGTTTTCTTTGTTTCCGTTTTGCATATCTGAAAGCACACCAGGAGAAAAAAAAAATTTGGAATTTGTTCAGTTAAAAAGTATTTTTATACCTATATTGCCTAAGTAAACTCTTACATAAATTGTTGCTTACAGAACGTGAGTATAAAGTACTAAGTATAGGTAATCCCCAACTTATGATGAGAATCAATTCTGATGACTCGGTCTTAAATAGGTTTTGACATTAAGCCAAATACTCCTTTTTTTTTTTTTTAGTTGTCATTATTATTGTCTTTTATCAATATCTTTATAAATCCAGTATTTATTTGTCCTTAGGTGTTGGGAACATTACATATAAACTTACAGATATATTTTAATGCATATTATCATACGTATATATTTTAATGCACAAATCATAAAAAAAAAATAGAAGTTCATAAGTGTAGTTTGTCATAAGTCCAATATGTTGTAACTCGGGGACTATCTCTATTCCCTTAAACCAGAGTTCACATTAAAAGCCATCCCACTCTTTAAACAGTTTATTCAGTAGAATTTCAGTCAAAGCTTCCATAAATTTCTAACTAAAAAAAGAGTAGAAAATTATTTCCTGAATGCTGTTTAAGCTGAGTGAGCTTTTTCTTTGTTTTCTGGATTGGTCTGGGGTTTTTTTAGTAGTTAATACCCAAAGTACTGAATTTGATTGAGAATTATGTACAACTTGAAATTTTGAAAGACAAAATCTGAAGAGTCAAAACAACATTGATGTTCATTTTTGAGGCCTCCACACTTGCTGCAGTCTGGACAAAAGCCCCATGTTCTGGGCATTCCATGTCACATGCTGAGTCCTCGGGTGTGTAAACCATTAAAGTGCCCGGCTGCTAACTGTAAGGTTGGAAGTCTGAATGTACTCAGAGGAGCCTTAGAAGAAAGGCCTGGAGATGTACCTCTGAAAAATCAGCCACTGAAAACTCCATGGAGCATGGTTCTAGTCTGACACACATGGAAAGTAGGAGTTAACTTGATGGCAACCAGAACAGGAACAACAGTAATACAAACAGAGCATAGCAACCTGGCCAACTTGCTTCTTCTCATCTGCACAGCAGTTAATCCAACAGTGAGAAAAGCAATGAGCAAATCTCCTGAGAAAATCACTAGCATCCACCTACCAGTGCAATGGAAGGCGATATGAGCAAAATCAAGGGGAAAAAAAAAAACTACTGCCCTTGATCTCCTTTTTCATCCTTCCTTCCTTCCACAGCAGTTTCCTTCCTTGATTTCAACTAATAATTTTACAGAAGTACTTTCTACCTGACTGAGGACTATTTCCAATTTAAAAAAAAAAAACAGTTGCCATAGAGTCAGTTTACGCTTACAGTGACCCCATGTGTATCAAAATAGAATATACTCCATAGTGTTTTCGTGGCTGGTTTTATTGAAGGAGATCACCAGGATTTCTTCTGAGTGGATTTAAGCCTCCAACCTTTCAGTTAGCAGCTGAGCATATTAACCACTGGCACCACCCAGGGGCTCCAAAGATATCTGGTAGCTAATACACAAAAATCAGTAATGCTTCTTACAAGACTAACATTGTACATGTTTGTAGTTGACTCTCATGTTAACAGAAATGTAGAAATGGTGGCCCCTGCATGTTCAGTAACATCATGTTGGTAGATTGATTTTGGCCAACATAGCCGTATTCATATCACAGAAATCAGGAACCATGGCTTTTGGTTTGTGTGTCTGTGTGGTATGTATTCCAAAGAACAAGTGTTTTGAACATTTACCAGAATACCACTGTGCATAACGCTGTCTGTTGTTTTCAAACACATTTGAATGCTGGGTTGGAAGAGTATGTAAAGAGAAACGCCCCTGCCGCATGCTTTTCTACCTTGGACTTGCTGATAAATCTTCATCATGAGTATCCATGACAGATGTGCCTATTTCAGGTAGATAGCCAAAAGGGGAAGCAGCATACTTTATAATTAAATGCTATTACATAAGCACTCATGGTGGAATCAAAAAATACTTAATAATCATTTCTTATTATAACAAAACATAAAACTTACTTGCAGCACTTTTTAGTTGTTCTCTTATTTTGAAAGAAGCCTTTTTTATTAGAATGGGAATGTACAATGCATTCAAATTAAGACCACAACCCCAACTATCAATAGGTAATAAAGGAGACAGATCAATTTGTTAATCTTTCAAAGCTGCATGAAGTAATAATGAAGTCAGAAATCTTTGTTAATAGTAAAACACAGAAAACTATAAAGCTTTATTAAAATAGTAGGTATTATTGAAGGCACTAACAAAGTCTCTTGCCCCTCACCCTACACTGTCTCTACCATAGCTGCATGTACTGGGCTGCCCATTCCCCTCTCCAGCAACATATCCAACAGCTACTGAGCATGTCCATTTGCTTGTCCCACAATCATCTCACACTCCACATATCCCTATCTAAACCCACAATCATCAGAGTCTCCCAGAAACCTGATTGTCTCCCATGTTCTCTACCTCAGGGAGTGGCAGAACTATCCACCATGGTGGGCCTCTTGAAGGTGGGCCTCTCTTCTCATGAGAGAAGTCATTCCTAATGTCTTCTTTGCCCCTTTCTTTCCTGAACCTAATAAAAAAAATCTAATTCTGAAGCTCTTAACTTCTTAAAGTCCCTTTAATGTATCCTAGTCTCTATTCATACACATACTACCCTAAGTCAAAGCACTATTGCATCTCACTTTCTTAATTCATTATTAAACAAATAATTGAACTATACAGGTTTCCCATTCTCCAAATTTGGATTCCTTCAATCCATTCTCCACTCAGCAACTACAACATTCTATCTCTTAAAAAAGAAAAAAAAATAATAATCTAACCAGATCATTCCCCTGTTTAAAAGCTCTCAAGGGCTTCCAAAACAACTTACATAAATTACAAACCATGGATTACCTGATTCCTTGTTTCCTGTCTGAGTTCAATCACTAATATTCACCATATTCCATCCTATGATCTTGTCACACTGAACATCCTTCAATAACTGAAGTATTCTACGCTTCTTCTGGGAGCCAGATGCAGCAGGTGGATGTTAGAGTCCCTGGAGCAGGCTGGGTAAGCAAGCCAGGTGCAGCAGGTGGTTGTTGGAGCACCAGGGGCAGGCTGGGTAAGTGAGCCAGCAAGTTTGGAGTGGCTAAGGGAGAGTGGCAGTTTGGAGCAGCTGAGAAAGGAAGTGAGCGGAGTGGTTTCGAACAGCTAAGGGAGACAAACTTGTCTGTCAGTTTATCATATTGTGGTGGCTTGTCTGTTGCTGTGGGGCTGGAGACTATGCCATTGGCATTTCAAATGCCAGCAGGGTTACCCAGGGTGGACAGGTTTCAGTGGTGTTTCCAGACTAAGACATACTCGGAAGAAGGGAGAGGCCATCCACTTCTCAAAGAATTGGCCAATGAAAAGCCTTATGAATAGCAGTGAAACACTGTCTTATACATTACTGGAAAACTTTATGAAACATTGTGTCCAATATAGTGTCAGAAGATGAGCCCCTCAAGTTGGAAGGTACTTCAACGACTGGGGAAGAGCTGCCTCCTCAGAGTAGGGCCAACCTTAATGTTGTGAATGGAGTAATGCTTTCAGGACCTCCATTTGTTGATGTGGTACATCTCAAGATGAGAAGAAACAGCTGCAAACATCCATTGATAATCAGAACACGAAATGTATGAAGTCTGACTCTAGGAAAAATGGAAGTTGTCAAAAATGAAATGAAATCCATAAAGATTGATTGCTAGGCATTAGTGAGCTGCACTGGACTGGTTTTGGTCACTTTGAATCAGACAATCATATGATCTACTATGCTGGGAATGACAAATTGAAGAGGAATGGTGTGGCATTCATCATCACAAAGAATTTATCAAGATCTATCCTGAAGTACAACATTGTCAGTGATAGGATAATATCCATATGCCTACAAAGAAGACTGGTTAATACCACTATTATTCAAATTTATGCACCAACTGCCAAAGCCAAAGATGAGAAAATTGAAGATTTTTATCAATTTCTGCAGTCTGAAATTGATCGAACTTGCGATCAAGATATGTTAATTATCACTGCTGATTGGAATGCAAAAGTTGGAAACAAAGAAGAATCACCAGTAGTTGGAAAATATGGCCTTAGTCATAGAAATAATGCTGGAGATCGCATGATAGAATTTTGCAAGACCAATGACTTACTCATTGCAAATACTCATTTTCTCCAAAAGGTAAAGACACATCGCTTTGTCAATAAAGCAAATCTTGCAAGTCCATTTTCAAGGAGTAATTCTTCTCTGATTACAGGATCACACACCTGTTTTGAACACTGCATCTTGTTATGGATTGAATTATGTCTTTTCAAAAATATGTGTTGGGATCCCAGCTTCTATACTTGTTGATACAATCTCATTTAGTAACAAAATTTTCATTATTTTGCTGAGGTTATATCAGTGTATGGTGCATCCAAAACTGAATCACTTTTTAGTTATAAGGAGAGGCAAAGACATAGAGACAAGCAAGCACAAAAGATGGAATACAGATGCCATGTCCAGGAACTAAGGAACACCAGAGTTACAGAGGCTGTAAGCAGAATGGAATCAGAGACACGAATCCAAGTCTGGATATAGGACCAGAGCAAGAGAAAAGAAATCACAAGTGAATCTGGAGGGAGGTGAAGGCAGTTTCAAGGTCTTACTCTGGATCACCCATTTGTATGAGTTAGCATAGACCACTGAGAGGGTGCATCAGCCCAACCCAAAACAGATGCAAACCTTAAGTATAATGAGAAGCCAGTGGTAGTAATAACCACACATTAGTAGAGTGGCCTCATACAAGCTACTCAATTTCTCTAATCTCAGTCTCTTCACCTGAAAAAATAAGATTAATCATAGTACGTACCTAATAGATTTATTGTAAAAACTAAGAGAGATAGTGTATACAAAATGCTTAGAACATAGCTTAGTACACAGAAGTATTTAAGTAATGACAGTAATTATTAT
>NW_006921857.1:2243939-2264937 GCF_000298275.1 Orycteropus afer afer | reverse complement strand
ATTGGACAATTGTGATCTGGACAGTAATTATTATTATTATCATTATTATTATTATTATTATTATTATTATTATTATTATTATTATTTAGTATGGAATTAAGAAAGCCAAGGATCAAATCCGTATAATAGTTTTCTTCATATACCAAGTAGTGTTGGCTGCATATTTAAGATTTATCACAGTTACTAGGCTGCTGAGGTTTTTGTAGGTCATTAATTAACTTAGCCATGTTCTCTCTCCTGAGTTTGGAATCAATTGAGAAATATATATAAAAAGCAGTCAGATGGAGATCAAGTGTCAATTGCATTACTAGTAAAAGTTAACTTGGAGAACAGTAATGACTTTTGCAGGCACAAATACTGGCTGACATTGCCTTGAATTCGATTCACTCACCTGGGCACAGGCCCCTAGACAAGCACAATGCAGAGCTTGTGCTGCCAAGTTCACCATGGAGTGGGAGGGCTGTCTGGAATGTACACTCTCTGGGGGGCTAGGAGTGACTGGACCACACTGCTGGGCTTCACCCAACTCAGCAGTCAGGCCAGTCTCTGCTCCTTCCCCCCAAGTAGAAAGAGGCTGTCACGGTCCTCTGACCAAGCTCCTCCTTGGGAATAAGTGTTCTCACCACGCATGGCATCAGCCTCTGTGCCCCCAACATGCTTACATCAAATCCCATCTCAGAATCTGCTTTTCTCAGTCTACAAAAACCCATGGAACTGATCAAAAGACCTAAATGTTAAAGCTAAGATCTTAAAATTTTGGAAGAAAAATGAAGGGACAAAACTACAGAACCTACCTTTTTTTTTTTTTTTCAAATGAGAGAAGATTATCAAACACAACCACAAATGCAAGAGCAGCAAAAGATAAAATGGATAACATATATCTCAGAAAAATCAAATACTTATGCTTATCAAAAGAGTTTTTTTAAAAAAAAGAACCTATAGACTGGGAACCAATCTTCAGAAAGAATATATATGACAAGGGTCTAGTCTCTAAAATTCAGAATAAAGGTTGGGCAATCCACTTCTGTAGCAATACCGTCTCAGAAATCTAAGAAGGGGTCACTATGAGTCAGGTCCAACTCAAGGCACAAAACAACAACAACAGTCTGTAAAATACATAGAAAACTTAAGCAACTCAATAACAAAAAGATAAACAATCCAATTTGAAAACGGACAAAGTCCATGAACAGATGTGTCACCAAAAAGGACATTCAAAGAGTCAAAACCACATGAAAAAATGATCATTAGCCACTAGAAAGATGAGAACAAAAACTAAAATGAGACATCATCTTACCACTGCTAAAATGGCACTGATTTTTAAAAAACCAGAAAAGAGCAAATGCTGGTAAGGATGTGTGGAGACTGGAACACTTATCCACTGCTGATGAGATTGCAAAATAGTATAACCAATATGGAAAACACGACGGTGCTTCCTTGGAAAACTAGAAATAGAATGATCTTATTATCCAGAAATCCCACTTAAGATATGAACGGACATAAGGACACCTATGTTCATTGCAGCATTATTTACAATAGCAAAAAAATGTAAGAAACCTAAGTGCTCATCAGTGGATGAATGGATAAGCAAAAAGTGGTACATACATACCATGAAATACTATGCAGCCATAAAGAATAACGATGAATTTTCAAAGTATTACAACATGGCTTAATTTGGAGGACATTTTGCTGAGTGAAATAAGACAATTACAAAAGGACAAATATTGTATGATATCACATTTATATGAAGGCAAGAATAAGTATAAAAACAGAGACTAATGTTCATTAGCAGTTACCAGGGATGAGTGGGAGGGAGAGTAAAGGAAACACACTCTGTAGATAGTGTTGTTGTTGTTGTTGTTGTTGTGTGCCATCAAGTCGGACCCAACTCATAGTGACCCCTCCTTGGGTTTCCGAGGAGATATCACTACGGAAGTAGATTGCCCAACATTTCCTTCTGAGGAGTGGCTGGTGGGTTTCAACCGCCAGCCTTTTGGTTAGCAGTCAAGTGCCTTAGGCACTACACTACCAGGGCTCCTGTAGATAGTAGATACATGTATTTGTGATGAGAAAGGTAACTCCAAATGTGGGTAAAGAGCACACAGCTTGACCAAGGTAAATGACATCACTAAGAATTACACAAGAGAAAGGACGTTTTTGATAAACGACATGACATATTAGGTGGCAACAACACCAACAACACCCAGCATTTGACTGCTAACCAGAAGGATTGCAGTTCAAAGTGACCAGCTGCTCCATGGAAGAAAGATGGGGCAATCTACTTCTGCTTCCATAAAAAATATATGAGTAGTTATATATGTATGTATATACACATATATGAGTATGGTTATATATTTGTTTGCACCTATGTGTTCACAAATAGATATACCTATATGTTCATATACATGTATGTATGTGCATGCATGTACAGCCATACATATAATATACTACATAGAATCCACAGTTACGGATACTCCTTAGACATAATCAAACACCTCAATGGATTGATCTTTTGGTTTTTAAGGCTTTTGACCACAGTGTCATAGAACAACTAGGTCAAGTGGCATATAATATAGTTCATAAAACTTACAACCTACATCCTCCTTTGGTGAGTAGCGTCTGGAGCCTCAAAAGCTTGTAGATAACCATCTAAGATACAACTATTAGTCTCTACTTGTCTGAGCAAAGGAGAAAAAAGGAAACCAAAGGCTCAGAGAATAAACTAATCTACTGGACTAATAATCTGCATTGTTAAAAATGTAACCAATGTCACTGAACAATTTGTATAATAATTGTTAAATGGGAATCAAATTTGCTGTGTAAATTTCACCAAAAACACAATAAAATATTATTTTCAAAAGAGAACTCACTTATTCACACTAAAAAAGTACATTCAATCATACTATCTTACATATTCATGAGGATTAAAATTCCCATCAAAGATTGCCTTCTAAAGAAACAAAAGTATGTTCATAACCCAAAAGTAAAACTTTACAAACATAAAATTGCTGGAAGAAAATATGTAAACTTGTAAAATACTATTTTCCCTAGTTTACCCTCTATGAACCTATGATTGAGAAAACGGAAAACATTTACTTTCCTCTAGGATTCTGAATTCTATTTTTCATGTCTTTTAAACTCTTAACAAATTTCCCATTTCCTTGTTTCTCTGGCTGTATTCTGAGCAATTTCATCGATTCTCTCTTTTAGCTAATTATTTTGTAAATGTTTTAATCTTCTATTTAACCTATCTGTATAGGCAGAGTATTACTCCCCAAACCCAAAGATGTTCATGTTGTAACCCCAGAATCTATGAATAAACTTGGTTACATACCAAAGGGGAATTAAGGTTGTTGATTAGCTAACCTTGAAATAAGGAGATTATCTGGGCCAAATGTAATCACTAGGGTACACAATCAGGAGCTCTGGTGCCATAGTGCCTAAGGCATTTGGCTGCTAACCAGAAGGCTGGTGGTTCAAACCCACTGGCCACTCCTCAGAAGGAAGATTGTGCAATCTACTTCTGTAGAAATACTGCCTTGGAAATCCAAGGAGGGGTCACTATGAGTCAAAAATAACTCAATGGCAGTGAGTTTTTGAGGGTACACAATCAATGGCCATGGAAGAAGCAGCAGTCAAAAGATCAAATGACATATTGCATTGGGCAAATCTGCTGGAAGTAGCAGAAAGCAAAGATGTCACTTTTAGGACTAAAGAGTGCCCTACTCAAGCCATGGTATTTTCAATCGCCTCATACACATGTGAAAGCTGGTCAAATGAATATGGAAGACTGAAGAAGAATTGATGCCTCTGAATGATGGTGTTGGCAAAGAATAGTGAATATACCATAGACTGCCAGAGAATGAACAAATCTGTCTTGAAAGAAGTGCAGCCAGAATGTTCCTTAGAAGTAGGAATGGTAAGACTTCTCTCGTACTTTGGTCACGTTATCAGGAGGGACTAGTCCCTGGAGGAGGATATCATGCTGGGCAAAGTAGAGGGTCATAGAAAAAGAAGACACTCAATGAGAGGGTGGCTGCAATAGTGGGTCAAATATAGCAAAGAGTATATGGATCACACAGGACGTGGCAGTGTTTTGCTCTGTTGTATGTAGGGTCACTATGAATAGGAACCAACTCGATGGCACCTAACAATAACAATTAACTAACCTTGAAATGGAGAGATTCTCCTGGGCACAACATAATCACAAGGACCCTTATAAATGAAAAAGGGAGACAGAAGAAAGAGAATCAGAGATGACAGCCTGAGAAGGACTTGGCTGACAATACTGGCTTTGAAGGAGGAGAAAAGGGTCATGAGCCAAGGAACCCAGACTTCCTCTAGAAGTGGAAAGGCAAGGAAATAAATCCCCCCTTAGAGCTCCAGGAAGAATGAGAACTTCCAGAAGGGCTGTAGTCTTTCTGACACTTTCATTTTAGCCCATTGAGACCCATTTCAGACTTCTGACCTCCAGAACTTTAAGAAAATAAATTTGTTGCCTTATTAAAAAAAAAAAAAAAAACTGGAAACTGTGGACTTCTTTAGCCTAACTTAGCTTTTTTGGAAGAAAGCATTATTGAACTGTTATTGTGTAACTTGGTATAAGAGATATAAAAAGACTGCAAATTTTCCACAGTGCATACTGCTTGCAACTCTCCTGCCCCACCCTTCTTCCACATGGGTTTGGCCCCAACTCTGACTTTTCAGTCCTCTTGATAAAATCCAAATTGCCAAGTATTGACCAAGTATTCCAAAAACCAGCTGAACTTCTACCATACCCTCTTGCTACAGCCCCATAAAACATTCCACACCCTTCACCAAGCTAAAATCCTCCTGCAGTGTCCACAAGCCCAGCATTCTCAAATAAAGATTTAGGCTAATCATGCTCTGGTTTGTTTGTTTCCACATTGGTTTTCTTTGTTGGATCATTCCACAAGTCATGGGCTCAAACTTATCTATGTCTCAATGTACTTCAAACGAATGAAGTAAATGGCAGACTGCATTGGGTAAATCTGTTGCAAAAGACCTCTTTAAAGTATCATAAAGCAAAGATGTCACTTTGATGATGGCTGACAATATTTATTTTGAAGGAGGAGGAAGGGGCCATGAGCCAAGCCATTTTAGAATGCATCTGACTCAAACCATGGTACTCTCATCTTCCTCAGATACATATAATCCAACAAGCTGGACTACATGAAGAAGAATGTGACATTAGGATTGGAGGAAGACTCATTAACAACCTGAGATACGCAGATGATACAACCTTGCTTGCTGACAGTGAAGAGGACTTGAAGCTTATTGATGAAGATCAAAGAATACAGTCTTCAGTATGGATTATACTTCAACAAAAACAAAACAAATATCCCCACACTGGGCCAATAAGCAACATCACAATAAATGGAGAAAACATTGAAGTTGGTAAGGATTTCATTTTACTTGGAACCACAATCACTGCCCATGGAAGCAGTAGACAAGAAATCAGACATCATATTACACTGTGCAAATCTGCTGCAAAAGACCTCTTTAAAGTGTTGAAAAGCAAAGATGTCACTTTGAAGACTAAAGTGTGCCTAACCCAATCTATGGTATCTTCAATCACCTTATATGCACATGAAAACTGGGCAATGAATAAGGAAGACTGAAGAAGAACTGATGCCTTTGGACTGTGCTATTGGTGAAGACTACCAAAAATGCCTTGGACTGCCAGAACAAACAAATCAGTCCTAGAAAAAGTGCAGCCAGAATACTCCTGACCAGCGAGAATGGCTGGACTTAGTCTCATGTACTTTGGTCATGTGGTCAGAAGGGACTCGTCCCTGGAGACAGATCTCATGCTTGATTAAGTGGAGGGTCAGAGAAAAAGGGGAAGACCATCACTTGGATGGATTGACACAGTGATTGCAGCAACGGGCTCAAGCATTGCAAGGATTGTGAGGATGGCACAAGACCAGGCAGTGTTTTGTTCTGCTGAACACTGAGTCACTATGAATTGGAATTGACTCGACAGCACCTAACAACAAGAATACATGTATGAGAAATCTGGACAGTGAAAAATGAAGATAGAAGAGGAACTGATACATTCTAACTGTGGGGTTGGTGGAAAATATTGACTATACTTTTGACTAAAGTAAAAAATCAATCTTAGAAGATACACAACCAGGTTACTCTTTAGAAGCATGGATGGCAAGATTTCAGCTCACTTATTTGGGACACAAGTCATCAGGAAAGACCAAGTACTAGAAAAGGACGTAATGTTGGTATTGTAGGGGATCAAAGAAAACAAGGGAAACCCTCAATGAGATGTGTTGACACAATAACCACAACAAAGGACTCAAACATACCAATGATCATGAATATGGCACAGGAGGAGACAACGTTACATGCTGTTATACATAAGGTCTCCATGAGTGAGAGCTTCCTCAATGCCAACAAACAACAACAATCACAGCAAAACATCTTGTTGTTGTTGGTATGTGCCGTTGAGTTGGACCCAACTCATAGCGACCCCTCCATGGGTTTCTGAGGCAGTATCACTTCAGAAGTAGATTGCACAATCTTCCTTCTGAGGAGTGGCTGGTGGGTTTGAACTGCCAGCCTTCTGGTTAGCAGTCAAGTACCTTAGGATAAAATCCTAGGATTGAGAGATAGTGACTGTTAGTTTCACAAACTGAATTTCCTTAATTTGTCCTAATGGTCCAAACTTGAAAATGGCTTGTTGAATTTCAGCCTTCTTAGCACATTCAAACAGTTTATTAACCTCAGTGGGATTTTAAGCCTGGCCTGGTAAACTTAAGTACATTAGTAAATTAAAAAAAAAAGAAGAAGAAGAAAAAGAACCCACTGCCATTGAGTCGATTTTCACTCACAGCAACCCCCATTGGGTTTCCAAGGCTGTAAATCTTTACAGAAGTAGACTGCCTCATCTTCTTTCTGTGGAGCACCTGGTGGGTTTGAACCACTGACCTTCTGGTTAGCAGCCAAATGCCTTACCCACTATACCACCAGAGATCCTTTATTAGTGAATATACTCAAGAAAAATCCAAGGATGATGAATAAAAAATAAGCATACTTCACCAAATCAGCACAATCTACTTACTCAGAGTCATCATCTCCATAAAATATTACTTGCACACAACCTGCTTTGTGCACCAAAAACTGAATGAGAGAAAATGGCCATGGCAATGCATTTTGTGGTGCCTCGTTTGGATGGTTGTGCAGCAAACCATCCCTGGATCTCTGAGTTCAGCCTGCTGAAAGTTAACACAGTGGTACAAGTGAAGAATGGAGAAAGAAAGTGAGCCGGTGACCTCATTTGCCATAGTCGGTTTGTGAGACTGAGCATCTGACCAAGATAACATTGTCCTCATCACTCTGACTGGTCAATGTGGATGACATATTTTGGGCATCTCTGCTGATTCCATGACTGTAAGTTTTACACTGTTCACAAATCCCCATCTGCAGTTACAGTTAAGTAGTTGAATACTATATTTTAGATTCTCACTTCCTCCATGAAATTGAGATGACATATAAAATTAGAAGAAATGTATTGTTCTAGTAACTTTCTCTGTCTTCTATGGCCAGTTCACAACTGCAAACAGTTAACTGGGAAGGACTTCTTGATCTTTGCTCTTTAAAGAACATTAGTTGGCATAGTGCTATGTATTCCCTAGTTTAACTCTCACAATAACTACAGGACAGATGTATTGTTCTTATGCCATTCTCATTCATGTTTTATTTGTGAGAAAATTAAAGCTTGGATGAGTTGATTAACTCATTAATAATAATTCTACAAAGTCAGGACCTGATCAGCTCTGTCTGACAACAAGCTCTTTGCCCCTCTATACCTACTATCCAGGTAATCTCTAACTTATGACAGGGTTCTTTTCTACTGGCTCTATTGTAAATCAGTTGTGACATAAGTACTCTTTTTTTTTTTTAATTTTCATTATGATTGCATTGTATTATCATTATCTTTATAAGTCTAATCTTTATTTGTCTTTGAGAGTTGTAAAGATTACATATAAACTTACAGATATATTTTAATACATATATATATATATATAATACATAAATCATAAAAATTTACTCCAATAATTAAGAAGAGTTGGACAATGTGGGTATTTTGTCAGTTGCAATAATAGCTCCATTTGTGGATGTTTCTGGATCATCTGGATTATCCCTGGAAATGGAGATAACATTTCTAGTCAGATAATTAATGAAAGTTGTCTGCATGGTGCTTTTCTTTTTTTCTTCATATATTTCAGGGTAACATCTCACAGCCTCACAAATATATCTGTTGACTTTAGTGAAACAACCAGTGTTTAAGTTCATGTTTTCAAGTACCTGCCCCAGATTTAAGGGTAGAGTTTTGAACAGTAGATCATAGAATTGAAAATCTGCAAGTGATCATAAATATCTGAGAAGATAACATCAGCAAATTTTGTACTGTAATATTGTATGTTGTTGTTAGATGCCCTCATAGCAAACTTATGAGGCAGAAACACTGCCCCATCCTGCACCATCCTCACAATCACTGCCATATTTAAGCTCATGATCATAGCCACTGTTATCAATCCATCGTGATGAGGACCTTCCCTTTTTTCATTGACCCTGTACTTTACTAAGCATGATATCCTTCTCCAGAAATGGGCCCTTCTTTGTTCTGTTTTGTTTTTAAATTGTAATTTGAATATGGAACAAAACTCAAAATCATAAAAAAAAAAAGGACAAGGTTTGCTGGTCTGATAGAGCCTGGTGAAACCCCTGAGACTATGGCCTCTAGCTGCCCTTTAGGTCTGGAATTGAACTCACTCCTGTGGCTTCCAGCCAAATAGTAGACAGGCATATGCCCTGAACATTTACATCAGGTAGATCCACTCCTTAGAGAGATCAATCATGGGAGAACAGAAGGGCAGTGTATGCACAGGGGGATAACTGGGGGGGTGGGGCAGAAGTGCATAGGAGGGGAGGAAGTGGGAAGAGAGCTGTTACACTGTGGAAAACTGCAATCAATGTCATGAGACAAAATGTGTATGGACTGCTGTATGGAAAATGAATTTTCTCTGTAAACTTTCACCCAAATCACAATAAAAAATTAAAACAAAAATTTAATTGTGATTTGGGTGAAAGTTTACAGAGAAAATTCATTTTCCATACAGCAGCTCACATATACTTTATCTCATGACATTGACTGCAAATTTCCCACAATGCAGCAGCTTTCTTCCTGCTGCCTCCCCATACTTACCTCTTCCCTGTGTCCTTCCCTTCCATGCACTCCAACCCCCCTGAGCTACCTCCCTATGCATACAGAGCCCTTCGAATCTCCCATGATTGATCTCTCCAAGGGGTCTATCTACCTGGTGTAAATATTCAGGGCATATTCCTGTCTTTTGTTTGGCTGGAAGCCGCAGGAGTGAGTTCAATTCCAGACCTGAAGGGCAACTAGGGGTAATAGTCTCAGGGGTTTCAACAGGGCTCTATCAGACCTGATTTTTTTTTTTTTTTTAATGCTTTTGAGTTGTGTTCCACATTGTTCTCCCACTCTGTCCAGGATCTCCTACACAGATCCCCTAGACTGGGCCCTTCTGACAACATGATCAAAATACAAGAGATAAAGTCTGGACATTCTTGCTTCTAAGGAGCATTCTGGTTGTACTTTCTCTAAGACAGACTTACTCATTCTTCTAGTAGTCCACAGTACGTTCAATATTTTTCACAATACCACAATTCAAATGCATCAATTCTTCTGTGGCCTTCTCTTTTCATTGTCTAGCTCACATGCATATGAGGTTATTGAAAAGATCATGACTTGAAGCTGTCGCACATTAGTCTTCAAAGTGACATCTTTGCTCTTACTCACTTTAAAGAGGTTTTTTGCAGCAGATTTGCCCAATGCAATACATCATTTGATTTCCTGAATGTTGTTTCCATGGGCATTGATTGCAAATCCAAGTAAAATGAAATCCTTAACTTCAATCTTTTCTTCATTTATCATGATGTTTCTTATTGATCTGGTTGTGAGGATTTTTATTTTATGTTAAGGTGTAATCCATACTGGAGGCTGGAAGGAGTATTTGATCTTCATCAGTAAGTGCTTCGAGTCTTCCTCATTTTCAGCAAGGAAGGTTGTGTCATCTGCACATCATAGGTTGTTAATGAGTCTTCCTCTAATCCTGATGCTGCATTCTTCTTCCTATACTCCAGGTTCTCGGATTATTTGCTCAGCATACACACTGAACAAGTACAGTGAAAGGATACAACCCTGATGCACTCCATTCCTGATTTTAAACCATGCAGTATCCCCTTGTTCTGTTTGAATGACAGCCTTCTTGTCTATGTACAGGTTCCTCATGAGCACAATTAAGTGTTCTGGAATTCCTATTCTTTATAATGTTATCTATGTGATATCTATGTGTTACCTATGTATGATCTATGTGTTATCTATGTGATATCTATGTCTTATCTATGTGGTATCTAAGTGTTATCCATGTTATCTATGCTGTGATCCACAGAGTTGAATTCCTTTGCATAGTCCATCAACCATAGGTAAATATCTTTCTGGTATTCTTTGCTTTCAGCCAAGATCCATCTGACATCAGCAGTGATATCCCTCATTCCACACCCTCTTCTGAATCCAGCATGGAACTCATCTGTAAGTTTGTCACACTGTGCTGGGTCACATGTTGCTGTGATGCTGGAAACTATGCCACCAGTATTTTAAATCCAGAACAGTTACCCGCGGCAGACGGGTTTCAGTGGAGCTTCCAGAGGAGCTTCCAGACTAAGACAGACTAGGAAGAAAGACATGGGAAGCTCCACTTCTGAAAAAGTTGGCCACTGAAAACCTTATGAATAGCAGGAGAACATAACTAATGATAAGAAGTTCAAAACAGACAGTCGGAAGTGTGATTCATTGTAATTCCATTAAGGTGTAAGATGGGTACTACCTACTAGCCTTTTACTTGTTGAGTTAGGTGCCTTATATATGCTCACAGAAGCTTACCCAAATGAAGAAACCTATGAGCATATCTATATTACAATTCCTTAACTTTTATTATGGAGTTTATGAAGCACAAGGAAACATGTTCTAGTACCTATACCAATCATTAGCTCCCAGACCTAATACCTTTAACTTTGCCCAGAATCATGCATGAGAGAGAAAAACTTCCTATAAATCCAGAGAAAGCCTTAATTGCTCACCTGGCTTAGAAAATGACAATAGTCACATTCACAAACAAAAACGCAATGCTTGTCAAACAATGCTTATAGCTTTTACCTTTTATTGATGTGTTGTTTCTCTTATTCTTGACTTCTTTGCAGTAAAGAAGTATCATTGAAATTAAAATATTATATATATATATTATATAAGAAGGATCAACAGGTATGTAAAAGAAATGTTAAGAATTTCTCCGTCAAAGATTTAATCATGCAGTTTTTAACAAGAAAATTGACTCACATTTTTCATGTCAGGAGCCCTGGTGGCTCAGTGGTTAGTGCTCTACTGCTAACCAAAGGGTCAGCAGTTCTAACCCATCAACCACTTTGTGGGAGAAAGGTATGGCAGTCTGTAAGGATTACAGCCTTGGAAACACTGGGTCAGTTCTACTCTGTCCTATAGGGTTGCTGAGTCAGAATAGACTCAACAATGGGTTTTTAATGGGATTGTTGGTGTCATCAACAAAAGTTCGGTCCCTCCAACTATTGTCCTTTCTGTTATGTGCCAGTTGGCTCCTGCCATCCATAACTGAAGTATCCACATTTCAGCAGTGAAAGACACACAAAGAGACTGAAAAACCCACTGGTATTTCTTAAAATAAAAGTGGTGTGGGCCTGTGTGCAAACATAGAAGAGGGTGTAAATAAACTGTCCCTTGCAAAGATATAAGGATTATGTAACAAAGTAGATTATGTATAGACTAGTGAAGGTCCTTAAAGAGAATACTTCTGAAAAACTGACCTACTTCTAGTGATTAGTTGTCATATGCACATGAAAAGAACAACGCTTTTATTATTGTTTATGTCAGGACCCCTCTTTGAATCTCTGCTTTAAATGATATTACACAGGACAGCCCTGTACAATTGTTCATGTTGTGCACTGCCCAGCCCTAAGGTGAAACTGTTCACATGCCAGAAGTCTTGTTGTTGTTGTTGTTGTTGTTAAGTGACGTCGAGTCATTTCCAACTCATAGCAACCCCATGCACAGCAGAACGAAACACTGCCCGATCCCGTGCCAGCCCCACAATCCCTGCTATACTTGAGCCCATCATCGCAGCCACTGTATCAATCCATCTCCTTGAAGGCCTCCCCCTCTTTCATCGACCCTCCACCCTACCAAGCATGGCAGCCTTCTCCAGGGAATGGTCCCTTCTTACAACATAACCAAAATAGGTGAGATGAAGTCTGGCCATTCTTGCTTCCAAGGAGCATTCTGGCTGCACTTCCTCCAGGACAGATCTGTTAGTTCTTTTAGCAGTCCACGGTACTTTCAGCATTCTTCGCCAGCACCACAACTCAAAAGCATCAACTCTTCTTCGGTCTTCCTTATTCATTGTCCAGCTCTCACATGCATACCAGGCGATTGGAAATATCATGGCTTGTGTCAGGCGCACCTTAGTCCTCAAGGAGATATCCTTGCTCCTCAGCACTTGAAACAGTTCCTTCGCAGTTGACTTTCCCAATGCTACATGTCGTCTAATGTCCTGACTGCTGCTTCCATTGGCATCGATTGTAGAACAAAGCAACGTGAATTCCTTGACAACATCAATCTTCTCTCCATTTATTGTGATGCTGCTTATTGGTCCAGTTTTGAGGATTTTTGTTTTCTTTGTGTTGAGATGTAATCCATAGAGATACCACCTTGAAAACCCAAGGAAGGGTCGCCATGAGTCGGAGAGGACTCCACAGCACATAACAACAACAACAGACCAGTAAGCAGCATCACAATAAATGCAGAAAACATTGAAGTTGTCAAAGATTTCATATTACTTGGTTCCACAATCAACACCTATGGAAGCAGCAGTCAAGACATCAGATGACATATTGCCCTAAGCAAATCTTCTGCAAAAGACCTCTTTAAAGTGCTAAAGAGCAAAAATATCTCTTTGAAGACTAGGGTGCACCTAACCCAAGCCACAGTATTTTCAATAGCCTCATATGCATATGAAAGCTGGACAATGAATAAGGAAGACCAAAGAAGAGGTGATACTTTTGAATTGTGGTATTGGTTAAGAATACTGAAAGTACCATGGACTTCCAGAAGAACTAACAGATCTGTCCTGGAAGATGTGCAGCCAGAATGCTCCTTGGAAGCATGAATGGCCACACTTCGTCTCACCTACTTTGGTCATGATGTCAGAAGGGACCACTCCCTGAAGAAGGATATCATGATTGGTAAAGTATAAGGTCAGTGAAAAAGGGGAAGGCCCTCAATGAGATGGACTGACCCAATGGCTCCAATAATGGACCCAGGTATAGTCAGGATTATGAGGCTAGCACAGGACCAGGCAGTGTTTCATTCTGCTGTACACAAGGTCACTATGAGTCAGAACTGACTTTATGGCATCTAACAACAACAACAAGGAAAAAAGTAGAAATTTGTTGTGTTATACTTTTAAATATTCTGTAACTGAACTTCTTTTCGAAGTAATGTTATTTTTTTCAAACCAGCAATGTTTCTGCCTGAGGAGATCTCAAAAGTCATTCTAGCAAGTGAAATACATATTAACTAGTCACAGAGATATTTGTAAAGTCAATTTAATGTCACACATTATTAGCAAATTTGGCAAAGAAAAATCTGCTACATGAGGAGAGTATTCTCCCCCATTAATTTACAAGGGGCAAATGGAAACACAATGGAGTTTCATGATCTCAGGAAACTGTGAGATCTCTACTACCTCACAAAGAAGGGCATAAATAAGAACTAGAAGTCAAAAAACAAGAGGATCTGATGTTCTCAAATGTTGTAGGTCCACCAGAAAGACCGGAAAAATTGTGAAAAAAGGCTGGTTTCCTAAGCCTCACCCACAGAGATCCTGACTCAATAGATCTAGTACAAGGAGCCCTGGTGCTGCAATGGTTAAGTACTCAGCTGCTAACAGAAAGGTTGGCAATTCTGACCCACCCAGAGCCTCCACGGGAGAAAAACTTGGCGATCTACTTCTGTAAAGATTACAAACAACAGCAAAAGGGCTAAGACAGGGCCTAAAAATTTGAATGCTTAACAAGCATTTCAGGTGATTCTGGTACAGTTGGTTCATAAACCTCATCTTGAGAAACACTGATTTAGGAGATCAGAGAAAAGGAGCAATTGAAACAGAAGTCATGGTCCACAGTTGTGCACTTTAAATGTCAAATTAAGTCTAGGATCATTCTGAAAGCAAAAGTGGGTTAAAAAATCAAAACTGTTAAGTGAGAAAAGGAATCTTGTTCCAGTGTTTATTAGATTGTTTTTCTTAAGTTATAAAGGGTAAAGAGTAAAAAGATCAAGAATCTGGTCTGATAATATTTAAAGAGTACAAAACATAATATGGTATTTGTTTAAAAATACATTTGTTTTATATTTTATGTTTATCAACCAAGAGTACAATGTGAAACAATGAGTATAAATAATGAATACACCACATAATTTGAGCCACATCACAGTAAAATCCATGAGACAGAAATTGTTTCTCTCCTGTTTACTATTTATCCCTAGCTAACACACTGACTAGCACACAGTAGTAATAAATAAATATTAAATTAATTAATGCTCTGTTACTTTATAACAATATATCACTACCTTAATTGCACAAAAATTACCAAAAGGAAGTGGGGGACTATTTTTAAGTGGAATTTCTGGACATGAAATAAAGTTATAATGAAGTAGAAAATGCTATATTTAGACGTATTCATATAGATACAAATATATAAAATTTTAAATGAAATAATGGAGCTGTATCCAAGCTTATAACAAATCACATAAGCTTTATCACAACAATCTAAAAAAATAAGTCATAAATGGAAACCTAAGAAACTAGGTAAGGTAATTCTGCTTCCAAAAATATCTAACTACCATTATGGAATGTTTCAGACATTTAGCATCTTAAATTTATGAAGAATATAGAAATATATATTGATTTTAGACATTGTTAAGTATGCACATTTAAAATTTGAGTGTGTCCATGAATAGATTATGTGTTTAAAACTTCTAATCCAGCAGTGAGTAAAAGGAGAATTTTTAAAAAAATCAAAATGACAAGATAAAATAAATTTGAAGATAGCTGTAATCACAATAAATATAAGCAAATTAAATTCACTAATTTAAAAATGTGAATTTTTCAGACTAGACAAAATTTTTAAGCAGATGATACCATACTTCTGCACAAATAATGCGCACCTTCTAAATTTTTTGCCATCTGTGCCCTCCCTCCTCTTCCTCCCACAAAGTATTTTTAGAAGTGAAAATTTTAATTTGTTATATGTTATATCACTGTAAAAAGAATGAGTACAGTGGACTTACAGAAATACCTTGTGGGGGTGAGAAGGTGTGATTGGCAAAAAAAAAAATAGAACACATACATTATTTATGTAGACATGTAGCACTTATAAAAAGGTACATTTGAAAAAAAAATTAAAAAGTGAAAAATAAATACCAAGCAAAATGCTATAACAAATGTATTCTGGCACAGTTGTACTGGAAACAGTCAAAA
This sequence comes from Orycteropus afer afer, assembly GCF_000298275.1. NCBI lineage: Eukaryota > Metazoa > Chordata > Mammalia > Tubulidentata > Orycteropodidae > Orycteropus > Orycteropus afer. The sequence continues at coordinate 2,249,254 of NW_006921857.1, read as the reverse complement.
TAAACTGTAAGACATATGGTATTGTTTAATGTAAAGAAGATTACCAAATAATGTAAAGACTTCATCAGAACAATATAAAACTTCTATGCTTGTATGAACCTAAAATCATGATCTCAGTTGTATAGATCCAAAACTTAAATAACTATGGAGAGAAATTTAAAAATCTGCACTCACATTAATAATATTTTTAATTGTTTCTCACAGAAACTGATAAATCCAGAAGTTTAAATTAAAAGAATTTGGAAGGCTTGAATAGTGCAAGTAACAACCATAATATATATATTTTATATATATATATATATATATATATAATACACACACACATATATATACACACACACACACAGGAGCTCTGGTAGTGTAGTGCCTAAGGCACTTGACTGCTAACCAGAAGGCTGGTGGTTCAAACCCACCAGCCGCTCCTCGGAAAGAAGGTTGGACAATCTACTTCCATAGTGATACTGCCTCAGAAACACAAGGAGGGGTCGCTATGAGTCAGGTCCCACTTGACGGCAGATAGCAACAACAACACACACACACACACACATATACATACACATACACTCACATATATAACAAGGTCTAAAAAGTTTCAAATACCCGGTATCATAAATACAATATTCTATTACTACAATGAAATTAGGTTCCAAATCAGTAACAAAAACTATTACAACTAAAACTCAAACATGCTGCCAAATAAGTCGTAGATCAAAGGAACAATTATAATTTATTATAAAATACTTAAAAATGACTAATAAACCCACTACAAATCAAATCTTATGAAATACAACTTGAAATATATTTCTAAAGAAAAGTATAGGCCTAGAAGCAAATATTTGAAAGTGAAAGCTGAAAATACATGAATCCATAGTTAAAGAATAGCAAAAAGAAAAAAGGAAATAATAAAAATAATATAGAAACAGTTAAAATAAGTTTCTTAGAGATATGATAGTTAATAAGGCTAAAAGCTGGTTATTTGAGACATTTAGTAAACTTATATATATGCACGACTGTTGATCAAAGAAAAAAGATAAAATCCCAACTAAATACTATTAGAAAGGAAAAGATTTGAGTACTGAAAGAGCAACAATAAAAAAAGTTAAAGAATACAATGTTCTGCCCTTCAGGTCTGGAATTGAACCCACACTTGTGGTTTCCAGCCAAACAAAATACAGGCATATGAGTTGAACATTTACCTCAGGTAGATACACTCCCTGGAGAGAACAATCATGGGAGAAAGAAGGGCCGCTTATACACGGGGAGACATCTGAGGGGACGGGGGTGCATGGAGGGATGGACACTGGGAAGAGGTAACTATGGGGAGGAAGTAGGAGGGGAGCTGTTGCATTGTGGTAAACTGTGGTCAATGCCATGAGACAAAGTGTATGTGAACTGCTGTATGGAAAGTGAATCTGCTCTGTAAATCTTCACTCAAATCACAATAAAAAAATAAATAAATACAATGTTCCACACAATGTCAATATATTTGAAAACTTGCACAAAACCACAGTGAGACACCATTTCACAGCCATCAGATGGACATAAAAACATTAATGTCTGACAAATACACATGTCAGCATGCATGTGGGATACAGAAACAGTTACACACTGAGGGTGGGAGTTTTTATTTGTACAACAACTTTAGAAAGTAATCTGGCAATTTTAAATGACTTTGATATGAACACACTACACTCAGTCATCTCAAAATCTCTCTTCCAGAGAATGACCCTAAACAAACAAACAAAACTCTCACCTTGCACATTGTTTTTAATAGTGAATATTGAAAACTTCAATGTTCATCAATAGAAGAATACATAAATCTATCTTTATGACACTTTCTTGTAAGGGAATACTACTCATAAATGAAAACAAATGAACTACATATATTTACACGGATAAATCTCACAAAATAGTAATGGCAAATGAACTATTTTGCAGAATATATACAATAATGGTACAATTTATATGAGGTTTTAAATCATGAAAATAATATGAATACAGATACATTTTTATAGTACAAGTATAAATAACTGAATTGGAATAATAATAAACTCCAACGTTAGAATAGCAGCTATTTTTGAGATTAAAAGGTGGCAATGTAACTGAGCAGGGGTACTAAAGTATTTTTAAAATTTTATTTCTTAACTGAGTGGTAAGCATCAGCATATTCATTAAATCATTTTGATGTAAACTAAACATTTCATCATTTATTTTATTTGAGAGGGGAGGCTAGTCCATGAGCAATTTAAAATTCAGAGATGTTGCATTTGATGAGTAGACAATAGGGAGTCATTTGAGATCATGATACAGAAAGATTCAAGGACAGCAGGATGCAGAATAAAGAGCTATAATTTGAAATAATCTAGACTCATAAGAAGAGGGTCTTCCCTAGAATTTGGAAAGTGAAAAAAGAAAAGTCAAGACTATGTACCCTCTGTTCCTTTACTAGTTGACCCTGCATACCCTCCCCCATATTTAAGGAGACATTCTGAATAAAATTTGGCCAAGGTGACACTGACTAAACTTAACATGCCAAAACTTGTCAGGTCTGTCTCACGGCACTTTAAAAAGTTCCTTGGAGGGAACACTATCAAAGGTAAAGTTTCTCTCTTCCTTCCAAGCTAGAGAATCTCAAATTTTACACTACAGCCTTTTTATTTAGGGTGACAAATATGTTTGGTTTTACTACTGCCATGCATGACTTTTCTACTCTGTCAAACACATAATATTTATTTAATTTAGGTCTAACCAGTTGGCAGTAACTTCTGTTCTCAGCATGGCTGACTAAAATTAAGAGTTCATGCAGAGCATGTCTCTCCCATTCAGACTAGCGGCTAGTATTCCTGCTGTTACTTTTGAATTCTGATCTAGCAAGAAAATTGTTTGGGTCTTTGCTTTCTCTGTGGTTAGAGAATACAGATACATACATGGTTATAATTACATTCATCAACAAGTCTTTACTGACAATAAAAAACTATGTTAAAATTTTATGAGACTTTTGCAGGTGACTTATGGGATAAAAAATATGTATCTATACTCTCAGTTATCATAGGAAGTAGAAGATTTGTTAAGAATTCACTTCTACATGTTTCTATTACACCAAACTGACTCCATTTCATAACATCACTGGATTTCAGCAAAGCATCTGACCAAATATCTCACGACAGGTTTGTGGACAAAATAGACATCCATGCATGGAGAGATAGTACAGCTAAGATCACTGACTAGTTGAGTAACAGTGCCATTTAATGAAGAGATGGTACTTGAAAGGTAGGCTGGCCTCACAGCATTGATGGTGTGCTGATTATGTTTATCTAACATGTGGGTTAAGGTCCCTGGGTAGTGCAAGTGGTTTGCACTTGTCTACTAAAATAGGTGGTGGTTTGAACCCATTCAGCAATGCTGTGGAAGAAAGACCTGGCAATCTACTTCCATAAAAGATTAAAGCCAAGAAAATCCTATAGAGTGGTTCTACTCTGTAACACATGGGGTCTCCGTGAATCGGAATCGACCCCATGGAAATAGATTTTTTTTTTTCTTTTAACATACAAGTTAGAAAGAAAGATTTGTTGATCTACTTCCAAAAAACAGCCAATGAAAACCCTATGAGGCACAACAATTGGTCTCTGGTCATCTGGAACAACAGAGAAAGAAGAGTCAGACATAGGAAAAGGCTATGGAATGTGTAGGTAATTGCCACCATCAATAACTGCCTCCTTTGCCATATGACCAGAAAAACTGGATGGTGCCAGGCTACTATTACTGAACATATTGATCAAAGCTTCCATATAACTTTTCCTCTCCTCCTCCCTTCCCCCAAGTGCCAATCTGGCTGGACCGCACTTGCTCTAAACTCCAGGATCCTGCTAAGTTAGTGCCATTAATTTCTGCCCCCAGCCGCCATCATGATTATCTACCAGACCTTGTCTGACATGATGAGATGTTCTCTGACATTTACAAGATCCGGGAGATCCCAGACAGACTGTGCCTGGAGGCGGCAGTAGGACAGAGGGTAACACTGACGACTTCCTCAATGGAAGGCCCGGATGGTAAAGGAACTGAAAGCACAGTAATCACTGGGGTCAATATTGTCATGAACCATCACTGGCAGGAAACCAGCTTCACAAAAGAAGCTCACAAGAAGTACATCAAAGATTACATGGAATCAATCAAAGGCAAACTTGAAGAACAGAGACCAGGAGGAGTAAAATCTTTTATGACAGGGGCTTCAAAACAAATCAAGCACATCCTTGCTAATTTCAGTTTAATTTACCAGTTCTTTATTAGTGAAAACACAAATCCAGATGGTATGGTTGCTCTGTTGGACTACTGTGAGGATATGGTGTGACCTCATATATGATTTTCTTTAAAGATGGTGTAGAAATGGAGAAATGTTAACAATTTGGCAGTTGTTTGGTCTACCACCTGTCATCCTACCTGGCTGCTGCTTTTCATCCAGATAACACCAGGATTTAGCAAATGGGACTGATGTCATCCTGGGCTCTCCATTTATTTTGACCTGATTTATCTGGAGTAGAGGCATTATTTTTTTTAAGGTGGGGGGACATGTTGTGTAGGTTGTCTAAAAATAAAATGCATTTAAACTTAAAAAAAAAAAAAAAAAGTTTCCATAGAAGAATACTGATCAAATGGGGGAAAATGTAGCTTAGAATTACACATTCTCATGGACTCCAGACCTCCTAGGGCCATGATGGTTGGATAAACCTCTGAAACTATTGCCCTAAGATAATCATTAAACCTTAGACCAAAAATATTCCCTGACGTCTTCTTAAAACCAAACAATAGTTTAGCTTCACTAGTAAAGAATGTCTGCCTTGAGCATTATGCTATTTAAAAAACTGTCTACATGGCATCAAATTGACAACAGGAAGTTGAAAGATTAGATAGAAAGCTTAGGGGGCAGTGAATTCATGTTAATAGGGGATGAACAACTCAGAAAAGAAGGGTGAGAATGGTTACACAACTTGAAAAATGTAATGTCACTAAATGGTACATGTAGAAACTGCTGAATTGATGTATGTCTTACTGGGTATATTGTCAACAAAAATAAATAAATAAAATGACATATACACATACATACACTTGTTGTTGTTGTTGTTGTTGTTGTTGTTATGTGCCATCAAGTCAGAACTGACTCATAGTGACCCCTCCTTGGGTTTCCAAGGTGGCATCACTACAGAAGTAGATCACCCAGCCTTCCTTCTGAGGAGTGGCTGGTGGATTTGAACCGCCAGCCTTCTGGTTAGCAGTCAAGTGCCTTAGGCACTATGCTACTAGAGCTCCTATACATACAC
>NW_006921857.1:2237677-2242724 GCF_000298275.1 Orycteropus afer afer | reverse complement strand
TATCGTCTGCATATCTCAGGTTGTTAATGATTCTTCCTCCAATCCTGATACCACGTTTTTCTTCATATAGTCCAGCTTCTCGGATTATTTGCTCAGCACATAGGTTGAATAAGTGTGGAGAAAGAATACAACCGTGACGCATTCCCTTCTTGCTTTTAAACCATGTAGTGTCCCCTTGTGTCATAGATGAGAGAACCAAAATTCAAAGTGCTCTCTAGTGGCTGAAATGACACTCTACATCTAACAAAGTGAAGTTTAACAAAGATAAATACAAATCCATTTATCCATCAAAAATGCACTTCTCCATGAACAGACATTTCTCCAAAGAAAATATTAAAATGGCCAATGAACACATGAAGAAATGTTCTCAATCATTAGCCATTAGAGAGATGCAAATGAAAACAACAATGAGATACCATCTCACGCCAGCAATAATGCAAAGTTCAGAAAGACAGAAAATAACAAATGCTGGTGAGGACGTAGAAATTTTGGGATTCTCATACACTGCTGGTGGGACTGTAAAATAATGCAATCACTTTGGAAAACAGTAGGAGCTCTGGTAGCATAGTGCCTAAGGCACTTGACTGCTAACTAGAAGGCTGGAGGTTCATACCCACTGGCCCCTCCTCGGAAGGAAGATGGGGCAATCTACTTCCGTAGTTACACTGCCTCAGAAATCCAAGGAGGGGTCACTATGTGTCGGGTCCAACTTGACGGCACATAATAACAACTATGGAAAATAGTATGGTAATTCCTTAAAAAGTTGGAAATAGAAAGACCATATGATCCAGCAATCCCACTACTAGGTGTATATCCTAAAGAACTGAAAGCCAGGACATGAATAGATATATGCACACCCCTGTTCATTGCAGCACTATTCACAATAGCAAAGAGATGGAAACAATCTAAGTGCCCATCAGTGGAGGAATGGATAGCCTAACTACGGTAAAAACACACAATGGAATACTACGCACCACTAAAGAATAACGTGGACTCTGTGAAACACCTCATAACATGGATGAACTTAGAGGACATTATGCTGAGTGAAATTAGTCAATTACAGAAGGACAAATATTGTATTAGTCCACTATTGTAAAAAGTCAAGGAAAGGTTTACATATGACAGGAAACTTTCTTTGTTGAAGGGATGGGAAGGAAGAGAAGGGAAATTGCAAGGCAGGGAAGAGACAAATATTGATTTGGGTGAAGTGAAAGGAAATATATCAAAAGTGAGTGACCAATAATAGTAAGGAAAAGGAAGACACGGAGAGGTGGACAAGATGCACAGACAACAAAGAGAAACACTTTTACATTAAAAAAAAATGCACTTGTCATCTACTTGTATCATGTACCATGGTTCATGTACAATGCCTTGTGCTGGCACTGATCTTCACTGCTAAAATTTCTTTTCCAGTGGAGATGCATCAATTAGCGTAACATCCCTGGTCACGCTCTGCTGCTCATTCATTTCTTCTAAAGAGAGATGGATTGAATTACTTATAATAGTAATAATTTGTAATGACCAACACAGTCGAATGCTTTTGCATAGTCAATAAAATAGAGATAAACATCTTTCTGGTATTCTTTGCTTTTAGCCAAGATCCATCGGACATTAAGCAATGATATCCCTCATTCCATGTCCCCTTCTGAATTCAGCTTGAATTTCAATTCAGTTCCCTGTTGATATACTGCTGCAACTGTTTTTGAATTATTTTCAGCAAAATTTTACTTATGTGATATTAATGATATTTTTTGATAATCTCCTTGTAATGGCACAAATATGGATCTTTTCCAGACAGTTGGCCAGGTATCTGTCTTCCATATTACTTGGCATACAAGTGACCCCTTCCAGCATTGCATCCGCTCATTAAAACATCTCAATTGGTGTTCTGTCAATTCATGAAGCCTTGTTTTTTCCCAGTGTCTTCAAAGAATCTTCTTCCTTCAGTGCAGTAAGTTCTTGATCATATGTTACTTCCTGAAATCACTGAACATCAACAAATTCTTTTTTGTATAGTGACTCTGTGTATTCTATCTTCTTTTGATGCTTTCTGCATTGTTCCATATTTTGTCCATAGAATCCTTCAATAATGCTACTCAAGGCTTGAATTTTTTCTTCATTTCTTTCATCTTGAAAAATGTAAAGTATGTTCTTTCCTTTTGGTTTTCTAACTCCAGGGTTTGCAAATTTCATTATATTACTTTACTTTGTCTTCTCGAGCAACCCTTTGAAATCTTCTGTTCAGATCTTTTATGTCATTTCTTTCATTCACTTTAGCTACTTTACGTTCAAGAGCGAGTTTCAGAGTTTCTTCTGACATCTATTTCAGTCTTTTCTTCCTGTCCTTTTAAAGACCTTTTGCTTTCTTTGCGTTTGATGTCATCCACAACTTGTCTGGTGTTCAGGCGTTGGTGTTCAATGCATCTTCAAGTGGTCTCTAAATTCAGGTGTGATATAATCAAAGTCAGATTTTGGCTCTGTGGACATGTTTTAATTTTTTTCAGATTCATCTTAAACTTGCATATGAGCAACTGACAGTCTGTTCTACAGTAGGCCCCTGGCCCTGTTCTGATTGATGATACTGAGCTCCATTCTCTCTTCCCACAGATATAGTTGACTTGATTCCTGTGTATTTGGGGATGTCCACATGCAAAATGAATAAGACAGACTGAAGACAAGTTGATGCTTTTGAGTTGTGGTGTTGGTGAAGAATGCTGAAAGTATAATGGACTGCTGAAAGAACTAACAAATCTGTCCTGGAAGAAGTGCAGCCTGAATGCTCCTTGGAACCAAGAATGACCAGAATTCATCTCATCTACTTTGGTTATGTTGTTAGAAGGGATCATTCTCTGGAGAAAAATGTCATGCTTGTTAAGGTGGAGGATCAATGACAGAAGGGAAGGCCCTCAACAAGATGGATAGATACAGTGGCTGCAACAATGGGTTCAGGGATAGTAGGGATCATGAGACTGGCACATGACTGGGCAGTGTTTCATTCTGTTGTACATAAGGTCACTATGAGTCAGGGATGACTCAACAGCACCTAACAGCAACAACACATGCATAGCTACCATTTATGTCATTGCAAAAAGTATTTGCAATGAATAAGACATTGGCCTTGCAAAATTCTATCATGCAATCTCCAGAGGCATTTCTGTCACCAAGCCCATATTTTCTAGCTACAGACGCATCTTCATTTCCAACTTTTACATTCCAATCACCAATAATTATCAATGCATCTTGATTGCATGTTTGATCAATTTCAGACTGCAGAAGTTGGTATAAATCTTACATTTCTTCATCTTTGGTGTTAGTGGTTGTTGCATAAATTTGAATAATAGTAGTGTTAACTGGTCTTCCTTGTAGGCATATGGATATTATCCTATCACTGACAGCATTGTACTTCAGAACAGATTTGGAAACATTGATTTTAGGATGAATGCCATGCTATTCCTCTTCAATTTTTCAATCCCAGCATAGTAGACCATATGATTGTCTGATTCAAAATGGCCATTACTCATCGATTTCAGCTCACCAGTGCCTAGTATATCAGTATTTATGTGTTCCATTTCATTTTAGATGACTTCCAATATTCTTAGATTTAAACTTTGTATATTCCACATTCCAATTATTAATCAATGTTTGCAGCAGTTCCTTCTCATTTTGAGTCATGCCATATTAGCAAATGAAGATCCCGAAAGCTTTTCTCCATCAGCATCATCAAGGTAGACTCTCCTTTGAGGAGGCAGCTCTCTCAGTCATATTTTGAGTGCCTTCAGAGCTGAAAGGCTCATCTTCTGCACTGTATCAGACAATATTGCACTGCTATTCATAAGGTTTTCAACATTCAATTCTTTCAGAAGTAGACCACCACATCCTTTTTCCTAGTCTATTTTAGTCTGGAAGCTCTGCTGAAACCTGTCCAAAATGCTTGCTGATTTGAAATACTGGTGGCATAGCTTCCAGCATCACAGCAACATGTAAGCCACTACATTACAACAAACTGACAGATGCACGGTGGCTCACAGTTCTAGAGGCTAGAATTCCAAATTCAGTATATCAACTATAGGGGAAGGCTCTTTCTCTATCGGATTTGGATTCTTTCTCTTTCAACTTCCATAGCACTAGTGTTCCTTGGTTCCTTGGCAATCCTCATGTGTGCTTCTGTCTTCCCCAGTTTGTGCTTGCTTCTCTATGTCTATTCTGCTCTTTATACAACTCAGAAGTGATTAAGTTTAAGACACTCTTTACATTTATGTGACCTAGTTAGCAAAACAAAGAAAGCCCTATTCCCAAATGGTATTACACCCACAGGTATAGGGTTAGGAGCCAATTTACAGTTTAGGCAGTCACAATTCAATTCATAACAAGAGTTATTACCCCTGAGCCCCCTCCCACAACATTATCAGACTCTGTGGATGTATGCAGGTAGGGGGAAGAGAGATCACTCCATCATGCATTCCAGCTGATGGTTTACCAAAGTCTTCTCAGTTGAGTACTCACAACTCTAACACATAGAGTCTCCCATCTCAATTTTGCTACTATGGAAAGTAAAGCTGAGGAAGTGTAATAATTTGCCCAAAGTCATCCAGCTAACAAGTAGTGAAGCCAGAATGAAACCTAGTTCTTCCTGCTGTGGAAGCTCTTGCATTAGGCTGCTCCATAAAGAAAATGAGCACAGAGAGTCCCTTTCTTTGAGGAGCTCCAGCTTAGTCAGAAAGACCAGCCCAGCTCTTAGGTACTTAAAACACCTATTTTCTACTATATCTCTATTATTGCTATCTGCCTCCTAACAGCCTGTCATTTCTGGGCTATTCCTAAGAAGCATTCTGGCTTCAGCTTATTCAGAGTAACTAATTTAAATGTCTGAATAAGTGTGGAGAAAGAATACAACCCTGATGCACTTCTTTCTTGATTTTAAACCATGTAGTGTCCCCTTGTTCTGTTCGAACAATAGCCTCCTGGTCAATGTACAGATTCCTCATGAGTACAATCAAGTGCTCGGGAATTCCCATTCTTCTCAATGTTATCCATAATTTGTCATGAT
>NW_006921857.1:2233998-2236756 GCF_000298275.1 Orycteropus afer afer | reverse complement strand
TATTTTGGTCATGTTGTAAGAAGGGACCATTCCCTGGAGAAGGATGTCATGCTTGGTAGGGTGGAGGGTCGACGAAGGAGGGGGAGGCCTTCAACGAGATGGATTGACACGGTGGCTGCGAGGATGGGCTCAAGTATAGCAGGGATTGTGGGGCTGGCGCAGGATCGGGCAGTGTTTCGTTCTGCTGTGCGTGGAGTCGCTATGAGTCAGAAACAACTCGACAGCACTTAACAACAACAACAACAAATTTAAATGTCTAGTGCTAACTTCACATAAAAAGTATATAATGGAATAATTTTAATAATTGTAAATGTATTTGGTGGAAGAAGTTTGCAACTTAAAGGAAATATTTCGTACAGCAAAATATTTTTCAGTGATTCAAGTATTTATTACTTACCATTTTTTATAAACTTCAATATTTAAATGATGAGTTTTTTCTGGTAGAGCATTTCACTTTTGTAGCTATTTTTATCACAACCAAACAAACCAAAATCATTGCCATGGAGTCAAGTCTGACTCACAGCAACACTGTAGGACAGAGTAGAGAGAGACACAGTAGAGTTTCCAAGGCTGTAATCTTCATGGAAGCAGATTGCCGCATTTTTGTCTCCCAAAGCAGCTGTGAATTCGAGTCACCTACCTTTTGATGAGCAGCCAAGTGCTTAACCATTGGGCCACCAGGGCTCTTTTGAAAAAAGAAAGAAAATCATGGAGCTATTTTTTTTTTACATTGATATGAAAAACTGAAGAGGGGTAGACTTTTTACATCTTTAAAATTAGAAGGTTGGACATGAACTAGATGTTTTCAAAAGTCTCACCCAGTAGGAAAATCCTATTTATTAATTTGCTGAGTTTACAAAGCAGTGTATAGTTGTCAAAACATTTTAGTATGCGTTTTCTTATTAAATCCTAACAACATCCGAGAGAGAGAGAAGGGCAACTATGATTAACCTCCATGTTCTTGATGAAATAATATCTTCACACCCATTCTGAATATAACTCAGTTTGCATGAGTAGCCTAGAGCCTCAATTTTCTAACTCCTTGTCCCATATTCTTTTCAACTTTGAATTATGTCTCTTCACTTCTGTGTCCATATTTAAAAACAGCCTTCCTTTCAGCAATTGAGGGAAGTTACTTTTAATGGTATTTCGTGCTTGCAACCAATCTAGGTACTAGGATTAGACAGTGAATCATCACGTTTGCTAAGTTTGCCCTACCAAAAAAAAAAAAAAATCATCAGAGCAGAGTGATCTCCAGCAAGGCTAACAAGCTAAAAGTGTTAAGCAGAAGGACAGGGTAAAGAGAATGCATTGCTTAGAAGACATTGAACTTCTTTCTATTGAGAGTGATGAGAAAATTTGGAAAAAGATAACAATGATAGCTGCACAACATGATGAATACAACTAAAAGAACTGAATTAGTACATGTGAAAAATGTTGAAATGGCAAACGTTTTGTTACTCACCATAATTTAAAAAAAAAAAAAAAAAGCAGTTAAGCAGGAGTTGGATTGATAATGCAACACTGCCAGACCTAGGATCCAATCATTTGTGCCACCTAATGCCCTGCCCCAACTCCACCCACACACACATACCCATCTTTGGCCTTGCTGACAGGGGTCTGTGTGCATCTCCTTTAAAATTCAGTACCAAGTCATGCAGTACAGTGAGAAAAAGGAGTGAAAAGTAAAAGGAGCTTAGTGTACCCTAGGAGAAAGTAAGAATGGCTTGAGAACTTCTGTGCTTTGAGTGAGAAATACAGTGAATAGCTTGGAAGTCCTTACAAGGACAATTAAAGTTTGTTTTCTATATATATTCCTTAAACCTGTTGAGAAGGTGCTGGGATGAATGATCAAGGTGTCATGAAATGGCTCAGGGTACCTTCCAAACAGAAGGACATATTTTAAAAGTCTCAGACTGTGATAATGATACTGGTTCCATATATGATTGTATTTACCAAAAAAAAAAAAAAAAAAAAAATCGCTGCCATTGAGTCACATGTGACTCATAACGACTCCTCCTTGGGTTTCCAAGGCAGTATATCACTACGGAAATAGATTGCCCAATTTTCCTTCTGAGGAGTGGCTGGTGGGTCTGAACTGCCAGCCTTCCGGTTAGCAGTCAAATGTCTTAGGCACTACTCCACCAGAGCTCCCACGACTGTATTTAGGGCGCTGATTTTTCTTACTCAGGATGTAGTTCTTTTATTTGTGAGTAGAAATAAACCAACTGGACTTTCATAATGGTGCTGAACCAAAGGGTAACAAGAACTTAGGTTAGGACACGTGAAAAGGATTACATGTGATCTAAACCAAAAAGCTACAGTAGTTGTTGTTGTTAGATGCCATCAAGTCATTTCCAACTCATAGTAATCCTATGCACAGATGAACAAAATATCACCCAATCTCATGCCAGCTCCATGATCCTTGCTATACTTGAGCCCATTGTCACAGCCACCATGTCAATCCATCTCATTGAGGGCCTTCCCCTCTTTCATCAACCCTCCACTTTACCAAGCATAAAATCCTTCTTCAGAGAATGGTCCCTTCTGATAACATGACCAAAGTAGGTGAGATGAAGTCTGGCCATTCTCACTTCCAAGGAGCATTTTGGCTGCACTTCCTCAAGGACAGATCTGTTAGTTCTTTTAGCACTCCATGGTACTTTCAGTATTCTTCACTAGCACCACAACTCAAAAGCATCAACTCTTCTTCAGTCTTCCTTATTCATTGTCCAGCTCTCACATGCATATGAGACAA
>NW_006921857.1:2231225-2233548 GCF_000298275.1 Orycteropus afer afer | reverse complement strand
ATGGAAGAAATAACAAGATAAAAGAGCTGAACAGAAGATTTCAAAGAGCAGCTCGAGCAGACAAAGCCAATTACTATAATGAAATGTGCAAAGACTTGGAGTTAGAAAACCAAAAGAAAAGAACACACTCAGCATTTCTCAAGCTGAAAGAACTAAAGAAAAAAATTTAAGTCTCAAGTTGCATACTGAAAGATTCTATGGGCAAAATATTGAATGATGCAGGGAACATCAAAAGAAGATGGGAAGAATACACAGAGTCACTGTACCAGAAAGAACTGGTCGATCTTCATCCATCTCAGGAGATAGCATATGTTTTAGAACTAATGGCATTGAAGGAGGAAGTCGAAGCTGCAATGAAGGAATCAGTGAAGAACAAGGCTCCAGGAACTGACAGACTATCCATTGAGATAATTCCACAAATGGATGCCCCATTGGAGGCACTCACTCGGTTATACCAAGAGATTTGGAAGACAGCTACCTGGCCAACTGATGGAAAAAGATCCATATTTGTACCCATTCCAAAGAAAGGTGATTCTACAGAATGTGGAAATTATCGAACTATATCATTAATATCACATGCAAGCAAAATCTTACTGAAGATCATTCCAAAATGGCTGCAGCAGCATATTGTCAGAAACATCCATAGGTGCAAGCTGGATTCAGAAGAGTACGTGGAACAAGAGATATCATAGCTCCTGTCAGATGGATCTTGGCTCAAGGCAAAGAATAACAGAAAGATGGTTACTTGTGTTTTATTGACTATGCAAAGGTGTTTGATTGTGTGGATCATGACAAATTGTGGATAACATTGAGAAGAATGAGAATTCCCAAACACTTGACTGTACTCATGAGGAACCTGTACCTTGACCAGGAGGCTGTCATTCAAACAGGACAAAGGGACACTGCATGGTTTAAAATCAAGAAGGGAGTGGGTCATGGTTGCATCCTTTCCCCACGCTTATTCAAACTATATGCTGAGCAAATAATCCAAGAAGCTGGATTATATGAAGAAAACTGCGACATCAGGATTGGAGGAGGAATCATTTACAACCTGCGATACAGTGATGACACAAAAGCTACAGCTATTGCTGTTATGTGCCGTTGAGTCAGACCCAACTCATAATGACCCCTCCTTGGGTTTCCGAGGCAGTATCACTATGGAAGTATATTGCCCAACCTTCCTTCTTAGAAGTGGCTGGTGGTTTTGAACCACCAGCCTCCTGGTTAGCAGTCAAGTGCCTTAGGCACTACGCTACCAGAGCTCGAGGATCCACCAAAACTAGAAGACACATTATTGTTTTATAAATGTTTTTATACACATCTCTCCTAGTGATCCTATGAAACATCAGCATTTAAGGTAATTTGTATTGACTATATACATCCCCAACACTCATCTGACAGTTTATTGTACTGTGGTGGCTAGCATGTTGCTGTGAGGCTAGAGACTATGCCACCAGTATTTCAAATACCAGGAGGGTCACCTATGGTGGACAGGTTTCAGAGGAACTTCCCGACTAAGACAGACTCAGAAAAAAAAAGGGCCATCTACTTCTCAAAGTATTGGGCAGTGAAAACCTTATGAATAGCAGTGAAACATTATTTGATATAGTACTGAAAAAAATTATGGATAGCACTGAAACATTGTCTGATATAGTGCCAGTTGGAAGGCACTGAAAACACGACTAGGAGAGAGCTGCCTTCTAAAAATAGAGTCAGCCTTAATGATGTAGATGGAGTAAAGCTCTTGGAACCTCTATTTGCTGATGTGGCATGACTCAAAATGAGAAGAAACAGCTGCAATCATCCAGTAATAATCAGAACATGGAATGTACAAAGTATGAATCTAGGAAAATTGGAGTTGTCAAAAATAAAATTCCTCAACATAATAAAGGCCATATATGTAAAACCAACAGCCAACATTATACTCAATAGAGAGAGACTGAAACCATTCCTCTTGTGAATAGGAACCAGACAAGAATGCACTCTATCACCACTTCTAGTCAACATCGTACTGAAAGTCCTAGCCAGGGTTATAAGGCAAGAAAGGGAAATAAAACACATCCAAATTGTTAAGGAAGAAGTCAAACTCTCCCTATTTGCTGATGATATGATCCTATACTTAGAAAACCCAAGAGAGTCAAAAATCTACTGGAACTCATTGAAAGATTCAGTATTGTGGCAGGATACAAGATCAACATCCAAAACTCAGTTGGATTCCTCTACACCAGCAAAGAGATTGCTGAAAAAGAAATAAGGAAGTCAATACCATTTACAATAGCTACCAAAAAAATAAAATATTTGGGAATAAATGTTACTAGGGACA
>NW_006921857.1:2226247-2231110 GCF_000298275.1 Orycteropus afer afer | reverse complement strand
TGAAGAAGAAAAACAAAGTAGGAGGTCTCACACTGCCGGTCTCAAAACCTACTATACAGGCACAATAGTCTAAACTGTCTGGAATTAGTACAATGACAGACACTTAGACCGATTAAATAGAATTGAGAACCCAGATATAGATCCATCAACCTAAGGTCACCCGATCATTGACAAAGGGCCAAAATCCATTAAATGGGGAAGAGAATGTTTGTTTAACAAATGGTGCTGGCAAAACTGGATATCCATTTGCAGAAAAATGGAACAAGATCTGTACCTCACACCATACACAAAAACGAACTCCAGATGGATCAAAGACTTAAATGTGAAACCTATAACTATAAAGTTCCTCAAGGAAAAACTAGGAGCAAACTTAGGTGCCCTAATGTATGACATAAATAGGTTATCAAGCATAACCCAAAATGCCAAATAGCAGAACAGAACTAGATGATTGGGACCTTCTAAAAATTAAATTTTTATGTGCTTCCAAAGGTTTCTCCAAAAGAATCAAAAAAGAACCTACAGATTGGGAAAAAATATTTGGCAATGACATATCTGACAAGGAATTAATCTCTAGAGTTTATAGAGAACTCCAACAGCTCGATAATAAAAAGACAAATAATCCAATTAAAAATGGGCAGAAGATATGAATAGACACTTCACCAAGTAGAATATTCAGGTGGCCAAAAAACATACAAAGAAATGCTCACAATTATTAGCCATTAGAGATATGCAAATCAAAACAACAACAAGATACCATCTTGCTCCAGCACTAGTAGCAAAGTTCAACAAGACAGAAAATAACAAATGCTGCAAGGATGTGAAGAGATTGGGACTCTCATACACTGCTGCTGGGACTGTCAAATGGTACAACCGCTGTGGAAAGCCGTATGGCAATTCCTTAAAATGTTGGAATTAAAAATACCATTTGACCCAGCCATTACATTACTAGGTATATATCCTAAAGAAGTGAGAGCCAGGACAAGCACACCCATGTTCATTACAGCACTATTTACAATAGCCAAAAGATGGAAACAATCCAGGTGTCCCTCAACTAAAGATTAGAAAGCCAAACTATGGTACATACACACAATGGAATACTATGCAACCCTAAAGAATAACCTAGAATCTGCAAAACACCACATAACATGGATGAACTTGGAGGACATGATGCTGAGTGAAATAAGTAAATCACAGAAGGACAAATACTGTATTAGTCTGTTACTGTAAAAGTCAAGGAAAGGTTTATCTATGGAAGGAAATTTTCTTTATTGGCTTGCAGGGGTGGGAGGGGAGGGGAGAGAACACTGTTAGATAAGTAGAGATAAGTATTGATTTAGGTGAAGTGAAGTGTAATATACCAAATGTGAGTGATAACATGGTGGCATTGAGGAAGACAAAGACATAGAGAGGTACATAGGAGGTACAGACAACAAAGACAAACCCTTTTGCACATACAGTACTGTGTTGTCAGTGAAGGCAAACATGAGTATATGGGTGGATAGATGGGTGGACAGGCTGAACTATTAGGTATGTCTATTCAGCAGGGAGGGTACCCAAGACCATGTATAGGGTTGGCAGACAATGGTTCTAAAAATGCATTTGTATTGTTCTATAAGAATTTCCAGGTGTATAGTAAAGCTAACAAGAGACAATGTTGCACTTACTTCTTGGTCACACCCAGCTACCCAGAGGGAGCAAGTAGTTGAACCTATGGGCTCAGGACCACAGTCACAGGGGACATCAAACTCAATTGGCATAACATACTACACAAAACATTGTTCTACCTCCTACTTAGGCGAGTAGTAACTAGGATCTTAAAAGCTTGCAAGCAGCCATCTAGATGCAATGGTGAATCTCTCTCTGCATCCAGAGCAAAGAAGAATGAGGAAAACTAAAGATTCGTGGAAACAATTAGTCCAAGTGACTGGTACACCATGCAATCTTCAGCCTATATGACTATGAGACCAGAACTAGATCATTCCCGGCTACCACTGTCAACCACTTGGAGAGGGACCTATGTAGGAGATCCTGGATAGAGAGGAAGAACAATGTGGAACAAAACTCAAAATCATTTGGAAGAAAAAAGGGGGGGGGGGACCAGATTTGCTGGTCTGATAGAGCCTGGTGGAACCACTGAGACTAAGGCCCCTAGTTGCCCATCAGGTCTGGAATTGAACCCACATCTGTGGCTTCCAGGCAAACAAAAGACAGGCATAAGAGTTGAACATTTATCAGATGTAGATACACTCCTTGGAGGGAACAATCACGGGAGAAAGAAGGGCTATGTATGCACAGGGATATAGCTTGGGGGCAGTAGTGCATGGAGGGAAGAACACAGGGAAGAGGTAACTATCAGGAGGAAGTTGGAGGGGAGCTGTTGCATTGCAGCAAATTGTAGTGAATATCATGAGATACAGTGTGTGTGAAGTGCTATATGGAAAGTGAATTTGCTGTGTAAACTTTCACCCAAATAACATAAAAAAAAAAAAAAATCGTCCATGAAGAAAGCAAAAGCTCATTAGAAAAACAGGAAAGGAGGAAAATACCAAAACAGATGCCAGAAGAGACTCTGAAACTTGCTCTTAAACAGAGAGTAGCTAAAGCAAATGAAGAAATTACAAGATTAAAGAACTGCACAGAAGATTTGAAGGAGCAGCTCGAGAAGACATAAGTCAATTATCATAATGCAATGTTCAAAGACCTGGAGTTAGAAAACCAAAAGGTAAGAACACACTTGGCATTCCTCAAGCTGAAGGAACTGAAGAAAAAATTCAAACCTTGAGTTGCAATACTGAAAATTCTATGGGCAAAATATTGAATGATGCAGGAAACACCAAGGAATATGGAAGAAATACACAGACACCATACCAAAAAAAAATGTTCATCCATTTCAGGAGGTGGCATAGGATCAAGAACCAATAGTATTGAAGGAAGAAGTCAAAGCTGCACTGAAAGAATTGGCAAAAAACAAGGCTCCAGGAATTGACAGAGATGTTTCAACAAACAGATGTTGCACTGGAGGCACTCACTCATCTATGCCAAGAAATATGGAAGACAGCTACCTGGCCAACTGACTGGAAGAGATCCATATCGATACCCTTTCCAAAGAAGGTGATCCCACAGAACATGGAAATTATCAAACAATATCATTAATATCACATGCAAGTAAAATCTTACTGAAGATAATTCAAAAATAGTTGCAGCAGTATATTGACAGAGAACTTGCAGAAATGCAAGCTGGATTCAGAAGAGGATATGGAATGAGGGATATCATTGCTGATGTCACATGGATCTTGGCTCAAAGCAAAGAACACCAGAAAAATATTTACTTATGTACCCACCAGTCACTCCTCAGAAGGAAGGTTGGGCAATTTACTTCCACAGTGATACTGCCTCAGAAACCCAAGGAGGAGTTGCTATGAGTTAGATCTGATTTGATGGCAGTGAGATTGGTTGTGTGTGTGTGTGTGTGTGTGTGTGTATCATAACAAATCATTGATAACACTGAGAAGAATGGGAATTCCAGAACACTTAATTGTGCTCATGAGGAACATGTACAGAGACCAGAAGGCTGTTGTTCAAACAGAACAAAGGGATACTGCATGGTTTTAATCAAGGAGTGTGCCAGGGTTGTATCTTTTCACCATACTTATTCAATTTGTAAGATGAGCAAATAATCCAAGAAAATGGACTATATGAAGAAGAAGGCAGCATCAGGATTGGAGGAAGAGTGATTAACAACCTGTGATGTGCAGATGACACAACCTTGCTCACTGAAAATGAAGATGACTTGAAGCACTTACTGATGAAAATAAAGACTACAGTCTGCAGTATGGATTACACTTCAATATAAAGAAAACTAAAATCCTCACAAGTGGGCCAATAAACAGCATCACAATAAATGAAGAAAAGTTTTAAATTGTCAAAGATTTCCTATTACTTGATTCCACAATCAACACCAAAAAAGCAGTGGAGAAATCAGACAACATATAGCACTGGGCAAGTCTGCCACAAAAGACCTCTTTCACGTGGTCAAGAGCAAAGATGTCTCTTTGAAGACTGAGGTGCACCTAACCCAAGCCATGGTATTTTCAATTACCTTATCTGCATGTGAAAGTTGGACAATGAATAAGGATGACCAAAGAAGAATCAATGTTTTTGAATTGTGGTGTTGGTGAAGAATACTAAAAGGACCATGAACTGCCAGAAGTACTAACAAATCTGTCCTGGAAGAGGTACAGCCAGAATGTTCCTTGGACATGAGGATAGCCAGACTTCATCTTACCTACTTTGGTCATGTTGTCAGAAGGGACCATTCCCTGGAGAGGAATGTCATGCTTGGTAAAGTGGAGATTCAAAGAAAAAGGGGAAGGCACTCAGTGAGATGGATTGATAACAGTGGCTGTAATTATGGGCTCATAATTGATTGTTTCATTTCCTTGTATTTTTCTCTAATTAGCTGACATTTTAAATATTTGTCATAACACTGCTGACTTTCAATCATATCACCTTATAATTTCCAAATAATATAGAGATTAAACTAAGTCCAAAAATTCCTTTGAAGAACTCCCCAAAAAGGTTTTACTTTTTAATGTAGAGCAATTCTGATATGGAACTCAGTATATCGGTCCATAGATCAGAATTCATATTAAGTCATAATTTTCAAAAAGAGAAGTGCTAATGTATTCTATGTAACTGCAGAGAACAAGCCTAAAATAGCCGGAGACTATTAAGACTGAAATATATATATGTTGTTGTTGTCGTTTGCCATCGAGTCGGCCCCGACTCATAGCGACCCCTCCTTGGGTTTCCGAGGCAGTATCACTACGGAAGTAGGATTGCCCAACCTTCCTTCCGAGGAGT
>NW_006921857.1:2222630-2225826 GCF_000298275.1 Orycteropus afer afer | reverse complement strand
AAAACAACTTCTAAATGAGGTAATCTAGAAATACCATTCTTAGTATTGCACTAAATGATTCAAAAATATAATGAAATTCCAGGAAACATCAGATGCTGCAGGTACATGAAGATAATTTTGTTTTTATAACCAATTTCAGGCAGATAAATACTAGAATCCTTTCCAATTTCTCCCCTATGAAACTGAAGTGTCACCAAGATTTACAACCCCCTCAAGTTCTCTTTTCAGAGGAACATTCATTTACATAAACAGATAATCCTAGATAAAAATTTCCATTAGACAAAGGTGAAATGGATCAATTTTCTCTGCCAAGACAAATCTTAAATCTTGAACAGATAGGGTCATTATTATACCAGCCCCATTTCAGAAATAATGTATTTTTAAAAAATCAGCCGATAGCAGCCATTTCCAGCTTTCCAATTATCTTTAAGAAAAGCTTATTCTGTGGACAATAAAGCACATTACTGCACAATATGATACAGTCCATAAAGATCACAATGTTTTATGAAAGGTTAAAGAAAGCTCAGCACATTTAGGGGAATGTCATAACCCGCAAAGTCTTTCAAGACTTAGCCAAAGCGGCAGGCATGCTGTGCAAATATTGTGCTAGGCAATGCAGTATCCCTTTTTCTGTATCAAAACAGTGAATGAAAAAGCATATGCCAGGAATCCTGGGATTCCTACAGATAAGATGGGAGAGGAAATTAAAAACCTCTCTTCTCATTCCACGCTTCTGAAACAACCAGATTCGGTCATATGATAGTTATATGCTGACAAGAAGGGAACTCTATTTCCTTGGTACACAGTGGCTCACTTTCTTGTTTTCTCTCCAAGCAACTTTTTCATGTTGTTTCATTTATATTAATAAAAATACAGAGAATTAAGAAAACAGCCTCTCCCTTTTTCCCCATTCTTTGTAAAATGCTCCAGTAATTTTAAATGACTAGAGAGGAAAGAATTTGTGCAATGATGTCCACTGCTATAATTAAGTAAAAGTAGTAAAAAATTCTTGGGCATCTGATATAAAATGATTTAAGTATAAAAGTGTGGGGATTTGGAAATCAGCCCATATTTTCTTCTTAGCTAATGAACAACCACAGAAACAGTTTCAGTGTCTACTGCTCTCTTACCAAATTAAGAAAGGAATTCACTCTACAGATGGTATTGATCACCTATTGTGTGCAACACTATAACAAGCATAAGACTCAGTCTTAACCCCTCAAGGACTCCCCATAACATGGTGGGGCTGGGGTAGTCTACGTAAAGCAATCAGGGGAAGTTACATATTATTGACATTCTTTGAATTTCATATTGTTGTTGTTCAGGGCCATTGAGTTGATTCCAACTCATAGTAGCCCATGGGACTGAACAGAACTGCCCCATAAGGTTTTCTTGGCTGTAATCTTTACAGAAGCAGATTGCCAGGACTTTCTTCTGCAGAGCAGCTGGATGGGTTCAAACTGCCCACCTTCTGGTTAGCAGCCAGTCAGTGTACTACCAAAGCTCCCTGGAAGTAAGATTTTTAAATTAAAATATAGAGCAGGATGGAAGATGATCTAGTCAGAATCATTGATTTTACAAGGACACTGAAAAACTAATTTGCTTCTGCAAATCCCCAGAACTATATTTCAGGTAAATCAAAGCTTTAAAAAAGCTTGAGATAATTCTGATAATTAATGTTATCTAGGAGTGGGGACTGGAAGCACTTATTCATGAAGATCAAAGACTATAGCGTTCAGTATAGATTACAGCTCAACATAAAGAAAACAAAAATCCTGACAACTGATCAATAAGCAACACCATAATAAAATCATGGTAAACAGAGCAAAGACTGAAATTGTCAAGGATTTCATTTTACTTGGATCCACATTCATCACCTGTAGCAGCACTCAAGAAATCAAACAATGTATTCCATTGGGCAAATCTGCTGCAAAAGACCTCTTTAAAGTGTTAAAGAGCAAAGATGTCACTTGGAAGACTCAGGTGTGCCTGAACCAAGCCACGGTACTTTCAATTGCCTCATATGCATGCAAGTGCTGGACAATGAATAAGGAAGGCCAAAGAAGAATTAATGTATCTGAATTATGGTGTGGGTGGAAAATATTGAATACACTATGGACTGCCAGAAGAACAAACAAATCTGTCTTGAATGAATCATAGTCAAATGCTCCTTAGAGGTGAGGAGAGCAAGACCTTGCCTCTTGTACTTTGGTCATGTTGTCAGGAGAGACCAGACCCTGGAGAAGGCTATCATGCTTGGTCAAGTGGATAGTTAATGAAAAGGAGGAAGGCCCTCGATAATATGGATTTACATAGTAGCTGCGAGGATGGGCTCAAGCATAGCAATGATTGCGAGGATGGTGCTGGACCAGTGTTTTGTTCTGTTGTATACAGGGTCATTATGAGTCAGAACTAACTGGATGGCACCTAACAACAATGACAACAGGAATAAGGAAAAGAGCTGCATCTTTTACTTACTCTGAAAAAGAAATGAAATAAGGAAAATCCACTGAAATCTAAGTTATTATTTTAGAAACGTAGTTTTTAAATTAAAATACAGATCCCTCACAGCAAGCACCATCTTGAAGATAACATAACTAAGGATAGATTAAGTTTAGGAAATAAATTATCCTTACCATAATCATTATCCAATCACACACTTATATTATATTTAAATATTTTATTATAAGTATTTCAAACTTATAATTATTTTATGAAATAAATCATGGAGTTAAATGAGATTTATTCTAATTACACTGATAGTTGATCCTAACTATTAAGTATTTTAAGATTATCACATTGAATTTCAACCTGAGAAGAAAATTTTCTTTTTGTTATCTGAGAATTCATCTTGTAAATTTCCTCTGCCTAGAGATTATAAAATACTCATCTAATATGTGATATGAGTAAATTATCTGAAAGTGTTCCATTTTTTAATGTCTTCAATTATCAAATGAGTTACACTTCCATAAAATATGTCTTCTATATGAAGAAAAAAGAAGTTATAAAAGTAGAGGAAGCACCTATAACCACAGTCTGGATGATGATAATAAAACAATAAAGGATCTTCATGAAGAGAACAGCTTATATAGGACTAAATAAGAAGAAATATATTTAACTTGCCTCAGGAAAAATCCAGGTAAATGCTAAAAAGAATAATTTGCTCACACTGGACTGTTGTTGTTGTTAAGTGCCG
>NW_006921857.1:2207434-2221240 GCF_000298275.1 Orycteropus afer afer | reverse complement strand
CTTTGACTTCTTCCTTCATTACCATTGGTTCTAGATCATATGCCACTTCCTGAAATGGACTAGGTTATTGAAAAATGTTTCAGAAGCTAATTCTGTGAAGATTTAATATATCATAGATTTTGTTTCCTTCACCATAGACTGGCCCACATTACATGACTCCTTTCATTACTATGATCTATCATGTTCTTAACTATCAATGATAAAATACTGATTTAAGTGATAGGAAAGTTCTTTGAAAAAATGAGGAGAATCCACTGATGTCTAAGCTATTGTTATTAATACTACCTCTTTTGCCTCTCCCCTGTTGGTAGTTAGTCCTACATCCAAGGACCATCTCCTGGATCAGAGAGCTGGGGTGATACATAACCTCGAAGGTAGAATTACCGTGGACCACTAGCATCAAATTCATTTAGGGCATTTGTTACATCTGCAGGCTCATGAAGTCTTCCCAAATATGCCCATCTAGAATCTTTTGGACTAACATCAGATGTCCATAATTTCAAAAAAATAATTTACTTTATTTTGTTTTGGTTGTAGTTGTTGAGAATATACACAGCTAACAGATACAGCAATTCAAGTTTCTACATATACAGTTCACTTACATTAATTACATTCTTCAAGTTCTGCAACCGTTCTCAAACTCCTTTTCTGAGTTGTTCTTCCCTATTAATTTAAACTTATTGCCCCCTAAGATTTCTATCTAACCTTTTGAGTCAATTTGATCCCATATATTTTGTGGTAGTTATGTTTTTGTGTTAACTTGGCTAGGCCTGGTTGAGTGGCTGGGCAGCTGGTGGTAGTTATTCCCCATGATGAGACTGGCAATCAACTCTATGGTGGGATCTACCACAAGCAGCTGAGTAGCTGCTTTGGGTATATGTTCTGCTTCCTGTACATAAGGAGAAGCTTTGAGAATGGTCTCTAGCCTATGACACGCTTGGACCCTGCATGTAGCCATGTAATTGTTCAGCAGCCTGCCATGATCTGCCCACCTTGGGACTTACAATGGACTTGAATTAATGGCCTGCTGAGTGATTTGGTAATATCAGGACTGTGCCTTGTTACTTGTCAACCTTAGGCTTGGCAGCCTCAGCAGCCAGCAGCTGTCTGAGTGAAGAAACACCTCTAGCTTCAGTGGGCCGGGAGCTGGAGGCAGAGCTGAAGCCCAAGGCTGAGGGGCTTTCACCCAGCCCCTAGAGCTTGGCACTTTGAACTTGGACTTAAAGCCTCCAAACTGTAAGAGAATAAACTCCTGTTTGTTAAGGCCATCCCATTTGTGGTATATTACTGTCAGAGCGGCACTAGGTAACCAGAACATAAATAGATCTTAAAAGGGCATAATGCTCAAGTCAGATATTCTGTTCAGTGTTCAGAAGACTTGGGGATATTTTTGGTTTAAAGATTATCCTAGCGCAATAGTTTTGGGGAGTCATCCAACCTCCGTGACTTCAGAAAGTCAGAATTCCATGAAAGTTTGAAATTCTGTTCTGCATTTTCCCCATTTTGATCAGGATTCTTTTATAGAATATTTGATCAAAATATTCAATAATAGTAGCTGGGCACCATCTAGTTCTTCTGGTTGCATGGTAAAGGAGATGTTTATAGTTTTTAAAAGTACCCCAGGTAATTTTAAGGCACTTACAGGTTTAAGAATTTGGTGCTTTAGAGCCAATAAAACATTAAACTCAACTCTTAAGAATCCACTAGATACAGTGGGTTTGAACTGCCAACCTTCTGGTTAGCAGTTAAATGCCTTAGGCACTGCACCACCAAAGCTCCTTAATGTATTTGCTAGGAATCCCAAAATTGATCATTCATAATTGCTAACCCTAAGAAATTCAAAGACTACAAAATCTGGAAGAGTAATTAGAATGTAATCTGGGAAAAATAATGAATTGGCAACCCATATTTCTTTTTTTATTTTTTCCCAAAATTTAAGCATGGCTCTATTACTGTCTCTCTGCTATATATTTAGTATGACCTAAAGCCCCTTTCTGAAATAGTTCTGGTGGTTAAAGCATTAGACTTAGAACCAAAAGATGGGCATTTTGAACACACTACTCATTCCTCAGGAGAAAGTTGAGACTCTTACCCCACCCAGAGTTCCAAAATAATTGAGTTACAGAAAAAGGTGTGAGAGGGATGGAGATAAAATTAGGAATATTATTGTGGGTAAACTGATCTGAATATCAGTTACTTGTTGCTGTTGTTAGCTGTTGTTAAGGCAATTACAACCATAGCGACCCCATGTGGGAGAGCAGAACTGCTCCTTAGGATTTTCCAGGCTGTGACCTTCCAGAAGCAGCTCACCAAGCCTTCACCCTGGGCACCTCTGGATTTGCCTTCAGCTACAGTAGAAAATTGGACTCTCCCATCACCTTCACTTAACATAGATTGAACATAGTAACCCAAAACCATAGCACCCTCTTACTGCCTATAGATCATGCCTACAACAAAGAGAAACAAAGAATGCATTGATTTATGCACGTCTCTGTACTAAAAACTATCCATCAGAACAGGCAACTCAGCAAAGGCTGAGTCAGGTATGCTCAATTTACTCTTCTACTAAGATCATTTAGGAGAAGGGAGAAGAAAGTTGAGAGAAGAAGAGAAATAACTCTATTCAGTATTTCCAAAAGGGTCATTGTTCCTAGGAAATGGGCCAAAGTAGCAAGGGACAGAGAATGCAACTCTCTAGTTGTCTTTTGAGTCATAGACATTTACAAGTAAAAGACAGAAAGAAAAAAAAAAAAAAATGAGGATTGTGGATTGCATGTTTCTAAGGTTGAGACAGTTACATTGAAATAAGGGTAAAGCTTTTTCTTGATGGTGCTTTCTCACATAGTACCATAGAGAGGAAATTGAGTGGCTAGTGTTTACCATCTAAAACATTTGTCCATCCTGAGCTTCTTGCTAGTGCTCGCCTTCCTTCTTTTGTTGGCTACAAAAGGAGAATATAAGAAATTCAGAAAAAAATCCCCTTCCATGTCCATATTAGTGCATGGCTGTGAGCAAAATCCTAGGTTAGAATAGCAAATCAAAGTCATCAAGTCATGTAATGAGATTGAGAAAATTATTTTATACTTACAATTGGCACCGGAATCTCTATTTGGAAAAAAACACCTTGATAAGCACTTAGAAGACAAGACCTCAGTGGGCCAGATGCGCTCTGAATAAAACAAGGAGGAAAATGTGTTTGGTTCTCCAAAGATGAGGGAGAAGATTGGAGCGGAGGGAAGCAGGTGGATTCAGAGAAGTGGCAGAAGCCTGTGAGGTACACAGAACGATTTGTCAGAGCCTCCCAAATTGTCAGTAAAATCCATAGAAGTTTAGCAAATATTCGACATGAATAGATCTCATATAGAAACAACTAAAGGAGCAAAAGAGTAACTACAAGTGAAAACCAAACCAACCTCACTGCCGTTGAGTTGGATCCAACTCATAGAGACACCTCTTTGGGTTTCTGAGGTGGTGTCACTACAGAAGTAGATTGCCCAACCTTCCTTCTGAGGAGTGGCTTGTGGATTTGAACCGCCAGGCTTCTGGTTAGCAGTCAAATGCCTTTGGCACTAAGCTATGGATGCATAAACCAAAGAAACCTGCAGAATTCCTCAGGAAACTTAGTAACTTTAAAAGGCAGTGTGTTGGAGGTGTAAGGCAATCTCACCTTGTTCTCAAGGTTGAAAAGTTCCCAGACAAGTTTTCCAAGATACTTTTTGACTTGCAAGAGATCTTTACAACATCAGTTAGTTAGAGAAAAATGGAAGAGGAATTTGGGGCATCACCTTTACAAGCACTCTTTTCTGAGCGTAAGTGCACCTTAAATGTCATTTTAACTTTTTATGCGCATGTAAACAGCTATTATTTCAGTTGCCAGAATATTAGTCATAACATCTAATGATGTGGAGATTGTTGCCTTATAAAACTCACAGCTGGGTAGCTACATGGCTCAAGGCAAAAGCCTATTTTAAAATCCATTGCTTTAGGAGGAGAATGTTTATTAAAACATTATATCTATTAAAAATATATGATGCATCATTGGTCATTCTCTGTGTTCCAGTGCCAACCACAGTTTTTCCAGCAAGGCTTTCTGAGTTGATACCTGAAAACCTGGCAAGGTCCATGGACTCATAATTTACCAGTCCATCAAAAAATAAATAAATCCCAATAACCAGAAAGTAAATCACCAAAGGTGCCTGCACAGCAGCCCATAAACTCATGTCTACCCATGCTCTGTGGGGGTAGCTATTGATGTCAGTCAACTATTCCTAAGCTCGCAGGGGTATGGATGTTCAAAAAGGAATAATGGCTTGATCTCCTTATAACAGAAGTTAAATTAATTAATAATAAGGCACAGGGAGTGGGGCTGATATTTGTAAAATATAGAAGTGAGATAGGAAATAAAAAGGATATCAGCTGAGTGACAAAAGCTGAATAAACACGTAGAAAGACTTCCAACTCTGTGTAATTAAACTAGAATACCTTAAGTATTTCTAACAATGTTACTCGAGTTATAGAGGAAAATGCATTTTTAACCAACTTAACAGCAACTGCCTTAGTTTCCTACTGCTGCTGTAACAGAAATACCACAAATGAGTGACTTTAAAGGACAGAATTTATTTTCTCACGGTGCTGGAAACTAAAAATATAAATAAGGGTCTGGGCCGTGTCAACCTCAAGTGTGTCTTGGCTTGTAGACAGTCTTCATATGGCCTCTAGCTTCCCCTAGTGTGTGCTTATCTCAATTTCTAATCTGCTCTTTTTATAACTCAAGTGATTAGATTTAGAATCCACCCTACTCAGACATGACCTAGTTACATAACACAGAAGATCTATTTCCAAACAGAATTACGTTCACAGGTATAGAGGTCAAGATTCCAACACATGTTTTGAGGCAGCACAATTTAACCTGTAACAGTAACAAACTAAATAACTTGTAGAGATAAACAACTTGTAAAGAGAGATATCCTTTTTAATATACCATCAGTCCAACCCTGCTACCTACTCTTGCTTAAAATGATTATCTAACCTGCAGATTTTCTATCGTCTAAAACATCAGTTGATGAAAATATGAATCTGTCTGGATCAGGAGGAGTTCCATAAACATGTTAAGTTAAATCCAAGTCCTTCAATTGGGCTAATTTTCCTTTCTGCTGCCCATCTCTGAACAATTCCTTTGCTTAATACTATTTTTCATCAAGATAGGCCAAGAAACCCTGGTGGCACATTGGTTAATCACTTGGCTATAACAAGTAATCCAAGTCCAGGTTCTATACTGCCTGCCTTACAGAGTCATAGATGCAGGTTGAGGCAAAGGAAGCAAATTTATTCCAAAGGCGAACAGGGAGGAACATCAGAGATGCCAAAGGAGTTCAACAGGGCTTTAGCTTTTAAGCTTGTGGAAAATGGGGCAGTTATAAATATTCAGAGGATTTCTGGGAAGGGATTATGACTATGGATCAGGGGCAGAGTGAGGGCAGAACAGGTGTGTGCCCAGACATGTTTGCACATATGTCCCACGTTCAAACAATGGCGGGTATAATGTCCTCAGGAGGGTTTTCACAGGTACATATCACAGGCCATTTCCAAGGCAAGAGTGAGAGTGTCTGCATCTGCATACCCTGGGGAGGCTGGTTCTAGCCTGTTCTGGCCCATGCGGAAAGACCCTTCTTGTAGGCCGTTGCTCTAGCAGTTCCTGAAACTACACTAAAAATAACAGTTAGCATATTCATACTGGGTGGTGTTTTGGTTAGTTAGTACTATTCTGACAGGAATATACCACAAATTGGATGCCTTTACCAAACAGGAGTTTATTCTCTTACAGTTCAGGAGGCCACAAGTCCAAGTTCAAGGGCCAGGTTCTAGGGGCTAGGGGAAATCTCCTCAACCTTGGGCTTTAGCTCTGCCTCTTGCTCCCGGCCCACTGAAGCTAGAGGCATCTCTTCACTCAGGCAGCTGCTGGCTGCTGAGGCTGATAAACCCAAGCTCAAGTGAAAAGGCACAGCCCCAATATTACCAAACGACATGGCAGACCACTGATTCAACTCCATTAAAATTCCCAAGATCAGCAGAGCATGGCAGCTACATGTAGGGTCCAAGCGTGCCAAAAAGCTAGATACCATTTTCAAAGCTTCTCTTATATATGGAAAGCAGCCCACATCCCTAAAGTAGCTACTCAGCTGCTCATAGTAGATTCTACCATAGAGTTGATTACCAATGTCATCATGGGGAATAACTACCACCAGCTGCCCAGCTACTCAAAATCAGGCCCAGCCAAGTTGACACAAAACCTTAACTACCACAGGTGGTCTCCAAAAACTTCTACTGTTAGGTTAAAACTATCCAGTAGCTGTCTCATGGCTGCTAACCTAAAGGTAGGCTGTTCGAATCTACCCGTCACTCCTCAGGAGAAAAACCTAGCATTCTGCTCCTGTAAAAGATTCCAGCCTAGGAAAGCCTATGGAGCAGTCTTATCTTGTTATATATGGTCACTATGAGTCAGAATCAATGGCACACAACAGGTCAAGAAAAGCAGAGATGTAAATTGTGACAAGGTACATGGTTATGTTTTACAACAAGGCTAAAATTTAAAATTAATCTTGTCTTTGACTTTCAGCTATCCTAATTCTCTATTTTACGTGGGAGTATAGAAGCAACAAAAAGCGTTATTACTAGAAAGTGAAACTAAAAATAAGTGAGTAACTTTCCCTAAGCTAATGGCATTAAGCCTACAAATTCCCTCTCTCTGAAATCCATCTAAGTGCTGTATTTGGTGCTAGTCTGTCTGGTTTCCTTTTCTCTACATTCATTCACTGGTCTGTGGGAATGCTCCAGGGCACTGACTAGCTTCTCATTCAGGTATTTACTCACAAGTAAATTTCTTGCACACAAATCATTGACTCAGAGTCAACTTCCAGGAACCTGACATACAGTAGAGTCCCTCTTAACTTACAGCAATAATTGGGCTGAAGCATAGACAGAAAACCCTCTTTGAAAGTCACCCAATGTCCATCCATTGCCGTGTGTGTGTGTGTGTGTGTGTGTGTCCACGATCCCTCTCTATTGCTTCACCTAAGAGATGCTTTGTTGCTAACAACTACCTGCAGTTACTGGGGGAGACAAATTATATTGAGCTTTACAGAAAAGTGAGACTGGGGAAAAGTTGGTATGAGAATAATTCAGTAGAACAGCAAATGTCTCAAATGCCAAAATATCATCTCATTCAATACTTGATAGTCTTCCTGAGGCAATCTTGGCCATATTCCTAGAGCAGGAAGAGGAAATGGAACTGAAAGTGAATAGCTTGTGAGGATTTCCAATAGGAAATAGACCAATTCTAACCAATTTCTACCTCAGTAAATTAGTAACTCCCTTGAATGAAGCTATCTGCTGAGGCCCACCTTATATTGCACAGTGATTAGAAATTTCAAATTTTTTTTTATCTCTAAGTCCCAGCTCACCTTCACTCACTAAGTACTTTCTCCAAGTTCTGGCATATATGGGTAAAATTATTTTCCCACGTTTGGAGTTGTTTCCAGACCTATTTAGAGAAAGAATAAATCTCTCAAAATGTAGAGTGTTTACTTCTGTGGTCATTTATTAGTTTCTAACTGCTGCTATAACAAATTACCATAAACACAGTGGCTTACAACAACATAAATTTATTAACTTACAGTTCTGTAGATCAGAAGTCTGAAAGGGGTCTTATTTGGCTAACCTCAAGTTGCCATATGAACTGTGTTCCTTCTGGAGATGCTAAGGGATAGTCTGTTCCCTTGTCTTTTTCAAATTTAGAGGATTTCTGCCTTCACTGGCTCATGGCCCCCTCCTCCATTTTCAAACCTAGGTGGGTAGTATCTTCCAGTCTCTCTCTTTCTCTTTTTCCATTGTCACATCACCATTTTCTCAGTCTGACCTTCCACCTCTTTCTTATAAAGACCCTTATGATGACATTGGACACAACTGGATAATCCAGGATAATTTCCCCATTTCAAGATCCTTAATTAATCACATCTGTAAAGTCCTTTTGGTCATGTAAATTAACATAGTCACTAGTTCCAGGGATTAGAACATGGGCATCATTATTCAACCTATTACACATAGCTTTTCATTTTTCTAAAGAAATGAAAAAAGAATGATCTAAATCCTCCAGGAGAACTCGTTCTAAAGTTCAGGTTATAGTGCCACTTCATAAATATTATTGCAGTGCTGCAGCTGCACGATGCAACCTCACTGTGCTAAGAGAAGCTCATCCATTCAATGGTCTGGGTTCTGCCAACTCAGCTGGGGCTCCACAAACTCAGGGAAGTTGCATTTGTGAAACCCTTTCCCCAGCCTTACAAGGGTGAAGAGGTAGGATCTTAAGCTTATTTTGAAACAGGCAAAACCCAAAGTAACTTTGTCACTGAAAGTACAGTCAAATATTTTCATGCATAATCCAAGAATCAAAGAAAATATAATTATAGAACTATATAACATGCAGGATTTCTAGAGGATCTATTTAATAAATTCTTTAATTTTACCAGAGAGAAAACTATGGAGCAGAAAGATTAAGTCAAGCTCACCAGTCCGAGTAGCAAATCTGAGATTTGCTCTGCTTACTATCTGCTCTACTGCCAGGAAAGGAAGAATGGAGGAAGAGTGGAAGGAGTGAAAAGAGGAGGGGAGAGAGAAGGGAGAAAAGAAATAAATGATTAAAATGATTTGAGCATCCGTTTTGTGCCAGACTTCAGTATCAAACTAGGGAAATCTCAGCTTCTTTTCCTGGTCAGTTCAAACCCCAGCTGCTTCATGCAGTCCTTTCTCCTCATCTCCATTCAACCAGGGCTAGGTCAGTGAGCACTGGCAACTTCTCGGTGCTTTAGGATCAACAATCCATTGAAATGATTCACAAACTGCAGGGAAAACTCTATTTTTAATCTAGAAGGAAAAATAATAAAGGAAGGGGTGGGATCTCAACACAAAACTTCCATATCCTCAAAGGTGTACTTACCCTCCAAGAGCAGATAAACCTCCAATAAGCTTCACTCTTCCAAAGGCTTTTATTGGCCTCACCATATGGCCATAAAAAATTACCTCATGCCTCACAAGGTTAATCAGCATCAGGCCCCCAGTTGGTCCCACTTGGTCTGATCAGCCCCTACTGATTGGCCTCAAGTGTGATCCTGTTCTCAGGAACTAGGACCAAAAACCAAATTATTTACTGTAAAGGGGTTCAACACCTCACACAGACCTCACAAAAATCATTTTATTTTGCATTATCTCATTACATTCTTAATGAATACTCTTAGCTATAGCAATGCTGTTGTTGTTGTTGTTAGGAGCCACTGAGTTGGCTCGGACTCATAACAACGCTGTGTACAACAGAATGAAACACTGGCCAGTCGTGCATCATCCTCACAATCCTTGCTATACTTGAGCTCATAACTGCAGCCATTGTGTCAATACATCTGGTTGAGGGTCTTTCTCTTTTTCACTGCCTCTCTATTTTACCAAGCATGTTATCCTTCTCCAGGGAATAGTCCCTTCTGACAACATGACCACAGAAGGTGAGACAAAGTCTGGCCATTCTTGTTTCCAAGGAGCATTCTGCTTGCAGTTCTTCCAGGACAGATTTGTTCATTCTTCTGGCAGTCCAGGGTATTTTCAATATTCTTCATTAACACCACAATTCAAAAGCATCAACTCTTCTTTGATCTTCCTTATTCATTCACCAGCTTTCAAATGCATATGAGGCAATTGAAAATACCAGGGCTTGGGTTAGACACACTTTACTCTTCGAAGCAACATCTTTGTTCTTCAACACTTTAATGAGGTCCTTTGGAGCACATTTGCCTAGTGCAATATGACATCTGATTTCTTGACTGCTGCATCCATGAGTGTTGATTGTGGATCCAAATAAAAAGAAATGCCTGACAACTTCAATCTTTTCTCCATTTATTGTGATGTTGCTTATTGGTTCAGTTACAAGGACTTTCATTTTCTTTATGTTGAGGTATAATCCATACTGAAGACTATAGACTTTGATCTTCATCAGTAAATGCTTCAAGTCCTCTTCACTTTCAGCAGGTGAGGTTGGGTCATCTTTCAGCATATCACAGGTTGTCAATGAGTCTTCCTCCAATCCTGCTACTGCATTCTTCTAGATATAATCCACCTTTGTGGATTATTTGCTGAATATACAGATTGAATAAGTATGGTTAAAGAATACTACCCTGATGCACACACTTCCTGATGTAAAACCATGCAATATTCTTTTGTTCTGTCTAAAGGACAGCCTCCTGGTCCATTTTTCAGGTTCCTCATTAGCATAATTAAGTGTTCTGGAATTCCCATTCTTTACAATGTTATACATAATTTGTTATAATCCACACAGTCAAATGCTTTCACATAGTCAATAAAACACAGGTAAACATCTTTCTGGCATTCACTGCTTTCAGTCAAGATCCATCTGACATCAGCAATGATATCCCTTGTTCCACAAAGCTCAACTTGAATTAAGGGAAATGCCATGCCAAAATATTGCTGCAATCATTTTTTAATTATCTTCAGCAAAATTTTACTTCCACGTGATATTAATGATACTATTCAATAACTACCACATTCTGTTGGATCACCTTTCTTTGGAATAGGCATAATATTGATTTCTTTCAGTCAGTTGACAGTAACTGTCTTCCAAATTTCTTGTCATAAACAAGATAGTGCCTCCAGTGTTGCATTGGTTTGTTGAAATATCTCAGAGGGTATTCCGTCAATTCCTAGAGCATAGTTTTCCAACAATTCCTTCAGTGCAATTTGGACTTCTTCCTCCAATACCATTGCTTCTTGATCATATGCTATCTCCTGAAATAACTGAACACTGACCAATTCTTTTTGGTAAAGTGACTCTGTATTCCTCACATCATCTTTTGATGCTTCCTGCATCATTCAATATTTTGCCCATAGAATCCTTCAATATTGCAACTTTATTTTTTCCTTCAGTTCTTTCAGTTTGAGAAATGATAAGAGTGGCTTTCCCTTTTGGTTTTCTAATTCAAGGTCTTTGCACATTTCATTGTAACACTTTACTTTATCTTCTCAAGCTACCCTTTGAAATCTTCTGTTCAGCTTTTTTATTTCATCATTTCTTCCATTTACTTTAGCTACTCTCCATTCAAGAGCAAGTTCCAGAGTCTTTACTGACATCCATTTTGGTCTTTTCTTCCTTTCCTCTCTCTTTAATGACCTTATGCTTTCTTTATATGCGTTGATCTTGATGTCATCCCAGAACTCGTCTGGCCTTTGGTCATTGGTATTCAATGGTGATCTTTAAATTCAGGTGGGATATACTCAACATTATATTTTGGATCTCTTGGACTTGTTTCAACTTTGTTCAACTTCAACTTGCCTATGAGCAATTGATGGTCTGTTCCACAGTCAGTCCCAGGCCTTGTGTTGACTGATGATATTGAGCTTCTCCATTGCCTCTTTCCACAGACATAGTCAATCTGATTCCTGTACATTCTATCTGACTAATCCACATGTATAGCCACCATTTTTGTTGTTGAAAAAGGTATTTACAATGAGTAAGTCATTGGTCTTGCAAAATTCTGTCACACAATCTCAGCATCATTTCTATCACCAAGACTATGTTTTCCAACTACAGATGATTCTTCTTTGCTTCCAACTTTCACATTCCAGTCACCAGCAATAATCAGTATATCTTAATTGCATGTTTGGTCAATTCCAGACCGCCGAATTTGGTAAAAAATCTTCAATTTCTTCATCTTTGACTTTAGTGGTTGGTGCATAAATTTGAATAATAGTTGTATTTACTGGTCTTCCTTATAGGCATATGGATATTATCCTATCACTGACAGTATTGTACTTCAGGATAGATCTTGAAACATTCCTATTGATGATGAATGTGATGTCATTACTCTTCAATTTCTCATTCCCATCACAATAGACAATATGATTGCTTGATTCAAAATGGCCAATACCAGTCCACTTCAGCTTACTAATGCCTAGGATATAGATTTTATGCATTCCATTTCATTTTTGACAACTTCCAATCGTCCTACATTCATAATTTTTACATTCAATGTTCCAATTATTAATGGATGTTTGTAGCTGTTTCTTCCCATTTTGAGTCATGCTCAATCAGCAAATGAAAGTCCTGAAAGCTTTACTCTATCCACATCATTAAGGTCAACTCTACTTTGAGGATGCAGCTCTTCCCCAGTCATAGTTTGAGTGCCTTCCAACCTGAGGAATTCATCTTCCAGCACTATATCAGACAATGTTTCATGGCTATTCATAGAGTTTTTCAGTAATATATTAGAGTTTTTCTGCTATTCATAATGTGATCACTGGCTGGTTTTTTCAGAAGTGGATGGCCTTGTACTTCTTCCCAATCTGTCTTGGTCTGGATGTCTGCTCAAACTTGTCCACCATGGGTGACCCTGCTGGTATTTGAAATACTGATGGCATAGCCTCCAGCCTCACAGCAACATGCAGGCCACAGTAGTGGGAGCAAAAGGAGTAGAGGTCTCATTTTCATAGATCAGGAAACCAAGGTCCAAAGAGATGCAGTCTACTTA
The DNA here is from genome assembly GCF_000298275.1 of Orycteropus afer afer. NCBI lineage: Eukaryota > Metazoa > Chordata > Mammalia > Tubulidentata > Orycteropodidae > Orycteropus > Orycteropus afer. The sequence continues at coordinate 2,208,659 of NW_006921857.1, read as the reverse complement.
CTTAAGTTTGGAAAAATAATATACCAAGCTTTTGATTAACCAAGATATAAAGGTAAAACAGGCTGAAAGTTGTTAATAATTCAAAGCCCTGATTGAAACAAAACTAGTCTGAACTTGGCACTAAATGAACTTAAATAAAAATGTTTCCTTGTAATTATATCTAATATTTAAGAACATATTTACCACTTCATAGATGTCCCAAAGTGTAAAAATAATCCTAGTGCAACCCATTGTTGTTGATGCTATTATGTGCCGTCGAGTAGGACCCAACTCATAGCAACCTCTCCTTGGGTTTCCGAGACGGTGTCATTATGGAAGTAGATTGCCCAACCTTCCTTCGGAGGAGTGGCTGGTGGATTGTGCAACCTATTAGGAACATTAAATGCCATGTGTCATTTGATGAAAAACTGTTAAAAGGTTGTAAATAAATAGTTTATATTTGCTTCTTTATTAAATTCTCCTTTTTAAAATGCTAGAACAGAAAACACAGTGGGCAGAAAAGTAGTCTCAGGTGCTTCAGTCTGCTTACTTCCCTTTCTCATTTAATTCCACTACCTCAAGTAATCTTTGTCTTGAATGCACAATTCTCTTAAGTACCTTTCCCTTTTTCTTATAAGAAATCATAATTTCCTCTTTGAGGGCTCTTTGGCCCAGAGACGTAGCCCAGGTTAACCTGATTGTCCAGCTGAAGGGGTCTAACAGTTACCAGATACCGACAAGCAAGGAAAACCTCCTAATACATGGATGATTCCATTTCCTGAAGGTAATTTTTAAATTTTATGTACTTTAATACTGTTTCTATTAAGTAAAAAACATTAAAACACAAGCCCATACCCTCCTTAAGAAAGACTGGGTAAGAGAAAAAATAAAAATTGAAATTTAAAAATTCCTTAAATCAAACGAGAATGAAAACACAACATAACAAAATCTTTGGGACCCAGCAAAAGCAGTGATCAGAGGCCAATTTATAGCAATAAATACACACATCAAAAAGGAACAAAGAGCCAAAATCAACACTTTAAACCAACATCTCCAACAATTAGAAAAAGAATAGAAAAAAAAGCCTACAGTTACCAGACGAAAGGGAATAATCAAGATTCAAGCAGAAATCAATGAAACAGAATATAAAAGGGCAATAGAAAAAATCAACAGGACCAGAAGTTGGTTTTTTGAAAAGATCAATAAAATTGACAAACCACTGGCAAATTTAACAAAGGAAAAGAGG
>NW_006921857.1:2204090-2205616 GCF_000298275.1 Orycteropus afer afer | reverse complement strand
ATAAATAGACTTTCCAGCATAACTCAAAATGCACAAACAGCAGAAGAGAAACCAGATGATTGGGACCTTCTAAAAATTAAATTATTATGTGCTTCCAAAGACTTCTCCAAAAGAGTCAAAAGAGAACCTACAGATTGGGAAAAAAATATTTGGTAATGACATATCTGACAAGGGACATATCTCTAGAATTTATAGAAAACTCCAACACCTCAATAACAAAAAGACAAACAATCCAATTAAAAAATGGGCAGAAGACATGAATAGACACTTCATCAAGGAGGATATTCAGGCAGCCAACAAACATAGAAATGCTCACAATCATTAGCTAATGGAGAGATGCAAATCAAAACAACAATGAGATACCATCTTGCCCCAGCACTAGGAGAAAAGTTCAATGAGAGAAAATAACAAATGCTGGCAAGGATGTGGAGAGATTGAGACTCTATCTAATACACTGCTGGTGGTACTGTGAAATGGTACAACCGTTGTGGAAAGCAGTATGGTGATTCCTTCAAAAGTTGGAACTAGAAATACCATTTGGCCCAGCCTTTCCATTACTAGGTATATAGCCTAAAGAAGTGAGAGCCATGACAAGAACAGACATGCACACCCATGTTCATCGCAGCACTATTTACAATAGCCAAAAGATGGAAACAACCTAGGTGTCCATTAACTGAGGAATGGATATCCAAACTATGGTACACACACACTATGGAATACTATGCAACCCTAAAGAATAATGTACAATCCTCAAAACACCACATAGCATGGATGAACTTGGAGGACATTATGCTGAGTGAAATAAGTCAATCACAAAAGGACAAACATTGTATTAGTCAGTTATTGTAAAAGTCAATGACATGTTTATCTATGGAAGGACATTTTCTTTGTTGGTTACCAGGGGTGGGAGGGGAGGGGAGGGAATACTGTTAGATAGATAGAGATAAGTTTTGATTTGAGGGAAGAGAAGGACAATGTACCAAATGTGAGTGATCAATATAGTGGCATTGAGGAAGAGAAAGACATAGAGAGGTACGTGGGAAGTACAGACAACAAAGATGAACCCTTTTGCACATATAGTACGGTGTGGCCAGTGAAGGTAAACATGAGTATATGTGTGGATAGATGGGTGGACAGGCTGAACTATTAGGTATATCTATGAAGTGGGAAGTATATCCAAGAACATGTATAGGGTTGGCAGACAATGGTCCTATATCTTTATGTATATGATCTGAATTCGTAGGTGTATAGTGGAGCTGACAAGGGGCAAGGTTGTAGTCACTGCTTGGTCACAGCCAGCTACCCAGAGGAACCGAGTAGTTGAACCTGTGGGCTGGGGACCATAGTCACAGAGGACATCAAGCTCAATTGGCATAACATATTACACAAAACATTGTTCCACCTCCTACTGTGGTGAGTAGCGACTGGGATCTTAAAAGCTTGCAAGCTGCCATCTAGATGCAATGATGGGTCTCTCCTTGTCCAGAGCAAAGAATAATGAAGAAAACCAAAAATTCATGGAAACA
>NW_006921857.1:2193895-2203520 GCF_000298275.1 Orycteropus afer afer | reverse complement strand
AAAAAAAAAAAAAAAAACACAACCTCAAATAATTGAGAAATGACCATGACTGAAAATGCTAGGATGTGGATGTAGTTTTCCAAGATTCCCATGTATCTTCCAAGAAGGAGCTATTTATTCACTGCTCAAAAGCTGCCTAAAAGCCATATACAAATCTAGCATCAATTTGAATTCTGCACAAAATAGGATGTAAATAAGTGAATTTTCATTAAAAAATCACAAGGTGCTATTTACATGTATTGGCACTATTGTGCTGCAATGATAGACTAGGACATGTTGGTGAAATTAGTTACAGAGATGTGTTCCACAACAAGCCCTGCAAAGAAGCTTTTCCTTCTTTCTGGAATGATCTTCCAACTCCTCCAGCTCTTCCATCACCCTGCCCTACCCCACTCCATGCTTTACACAAACACAGACACATATACACACACACTTTCATATGGCTGACTCTTATCCCTCTTCATTACTTCACCAGGCAAGTTCAATTCCTCCTTATTATCTGATTCTTTATGTATTTCTTAACATAGGTAGAAACTGACTTATCCTAGTAGATGAATAAGATAGTGTTTAGATGCCATATTCTGGAGCTCATTGTCTTGAGTTTAACTACCAGCTGTGTCAATAATTAGCTGTAGGAACTTAAGCAAGTTAACCTTTCTGTGCTTCAATACCTTATTCTACAAATTGGAGATCTCAAAGGAGTGATGGGTGGAATGTGTGAAATAATGCATATAAAGAATTTAGAGAAATTTAGGAATATGTCAAATAATGCATATAAAGGATTTACACATTGTAAGTTCTATACAAATATTTGCTATTGTCATTCATGAGCTATATCTGTCTTCCCCCCACGGCACTGAAATATGTATTAGTGTTAGAATAAGAGTCTGTATTGTTCATCATTCTGTTTCTAGTACCCAGTATCTGTGCTCAATAAAATTTTTTAATTCCCAGAGTTTCCTCTGCCATCACTAAATTTGTCTATTGCATCCATGAACTCAGCCACATTCACTGTTGCCTCTACCATTGGAGCTGCTATCACCACTGCTCCCCCTCCTCCACTGACACTTTCAAATATCATCAGCTTAAATGTCTGTGGCATCAGATTTAGGGGGAAAAAAAAAAAAAAAAAAAGATAGTTCTAAAGCATAGTGTCTCCTTTTTGTAATAGGTTTTTGTTGATTCTACTTTCACTCCAAAGGCAACAGAAGCCCTGGCTAAGCTTAGGTAATGACAGATTACAGATAGATTAGACAGACAGACAGAAAGACACATCGATCGATCGATCCTGTTGGGTCAGTTCTGACTCATGGTGACCTTATGGACAATAGAACAAAATGTTGCTCTGTCCTGTGTCATCCTCCCAACCACCAACATGTCCACATCCATTACTGCAGCATAATAGTGCCAGTCCATCTCACCAAGGATCTCTCATGCCATTGTTAGACCTCTACCTCACCCAATATGATGTCCTCCTCCAGCAACTGATCTCTCCTGTTGGATGTCTGAAGCAAAAGAGTAGGACAATGTTTTGTTGTGATCTATAGTTTTCATTGTCTAATTCTCAGAGGTAGATGACCAGGCCTGTTTTTCTAATCTGTTTTAGTCTGGAAGCTCTGATGAAACCTGCCACCAAATATTAGTGGCATAGTTTCCAGCATCCTAGTAGTCCACAAGTTACCAGTGAACATGATAAACTGACAGATGAGTGGTGTTGACAATAGAAACACTTAATGAAGACAGGAGGTTAAACTTGGTAAGGAATGAAGGCTATAAAATCCAACAAGTACAAATTCACTGCTGCTATCTGCCACAAACCAAGTGCAAGTAAAACAAGAATGATAATAACAGAAACAAAAATGAAAGCACTAAGATACTTTCCAGGGAGGCACAATAGCAGAGTTGTTATAAGCACAAGATTCACAATGTGATTACCTAGGTTCCAAGCCCAGCTCAGTCACTAGCTGTGAAATGTTGAGCACATTTCTTAATTTTTATATGCATTTCAGTTCCCTCATCTGTAAAATAGGATCAAAATAGTATCAGTCTCATAGTGTTACTCATTACTTTGTGAAAAGAACTTGCTCTGGTGGCATAGTCCTAAGGCACTTGACTGCTAACCAGAAGGCTGGCAGTTCAAACCCACCAGCCACTCCTCAGATGGAAGACTGGGCAATCTACTTCTGCCAAGATACTGCCTCAGAAACCCAAGAAGGGGTAGCTATGAGTCAGAAATGACCTGACAGCAATGAGTTTGGTTTGGTTTATTCAAAGAAGTTGAAACAGTGACTGACACATAGAAAAACACTCAATAAATGTTGATTATTTTTGTTAATTCAAAGAATTTTCGCAGACATTACCTCAAAGGGCTAGAGAGAAGAGTTCCACATACATATATTGGGTATAAATGTACACACACATATCATCTGCATATAATCAAACTGTAGAAAAACAGTTTTATTCTCATAGTTCCTGATCTTTTTTGTTCCTCACCTCACATTAGCACTACTCTTTAAAATACCAAGTGAGCCCTCACTCAGTCGCTTTCTGGGGCCCTGGTACAAATCCAACATCTCTGCCTGTTGCTGTTCCTTCATGTTAGTATTCTAATAAGATAGGTATTATGTGAACCCAGGCAAGGCTACCATCTGCAGATCCTACATAGAAAACCCACTGCCATCGAGTCAATACCAATTCATAGTGTCTCTATAGGACTGAGTAGAACTGTCCATAGGGTTTCTAAGGCTATAAATCTTTACAGAAGCAGACTGCTCATCTTTCTCATCCAGGGCAGCTGGTGAGTTTGAATTGCCTACCTTTTGGTTAGCAGCCTAATGCCTTAATCACTGAGCCACCAGAACTCCTTATCTAGTATACGGTAGGCACTAAATGAGTAGTTGTTATGAAATGAAAGAGCTCTGAAACAGAACATTGCCTATGATTTTATAAATGTTCACAAGCTTTATTTTATAATATGTTGAGCTTTTTCATAAATTTAAGGACTGGAATATGCCTTACAAAAAGAAGTCTGTAGAACTCAGTGGATCTACCGATTATGAGAAAATCTATATAGGAAACTCCTATTATCACAGAAAATACTGAATTAAGAAAGATGAGACTATAGATCTCTGTTCTTCATTGCAGTGATGGTAGCCTCACCTGGTAGCCTACTGTATTAGAATAGTAATATCAAGGAACAGAACAACAGGCAGAGCCATTGGATTTGTATCAGGACCCCAGAAAGTGACTGAGTGAGGGCTCACTTGGTGTTTTAAAGAGTAGGGATAATTTGAGATGTGGAAAAAAAAAAAAAAAAAAGACCAGGAGCTATGAGGATTAAAGCTATTTTTCTACAGATTTGCGTATATGTAGATAATGTGTGTGTGTGTGTGTGTGTGTGTACACACTGTTTGTGCCCTGGTGGTACAGTAGTTAAAGCCTTTGGCTCCTAACTGAAAGTTGCTGGTTCGAACCCAGAAGCCATGGAAGAAAGATGTGGCAATCTGCTTCCGTAAAGATTAGAGTCTTAGAAAACCTATGGGAGAATTCTATAGATTTGCTAGGAGTCAGCATCTACTCAGCGGCAAAGAGTTTAGTTGGGCTTTTATATACTAGATGAGGAGGCCTGCTGGCATAATGGTTAGCACTCAGCTACTAACCAAAAGGTGGGTGGTTTAAACCCACAAGCCTCTCCATGAGGGAACTATGTGCAATCTTCTTCTGTAAAAATTTATAGCTTTGGAAATCCTATGGGGAGGTTCTACTATGTCTTGTAGGGTCACTACAAGTTGAAATCAACTCCACAGCAAAGGATTTTTTTGGTTTTATATACTACATACTTTGCTAGGGACTGATATAATGATAATCTAATACAGACATAGTCTTTGCTCACACAGAAATAAAAGTCTGCCTTGTGAAGTGGGCAAGGCAGGTTCAGAGTAGTAGTTTTTCTAAGGATACACAGTAAAAAGTAGTTAAAAGTAGAATTCTTCTTGAAGTCCTTTTGACTTAGGTATAATGCATGCTTTCTTCAACTTTTTAAAATTATTCAAGAAGTAGAATTTAGAAATTATGAGAGATTATTGCTCAACCCTAATATATATATTTTTAAAAAAAGGCAAGATATGCCACAAAATTATAGCCCTTCATGAGGGTTGAAGATAAAAATAAAGCCAAATTAATTAAAATCTAGATAGTTGTGTGGCCATTCTAAGAGAGAGAAGACCTAGGAACGCTTTTTTTCCTGATGCAGTGGCAGCAGAAGGAATCCACCATATAGCTGGAAAGGAGAAACCATGTGAATCTTAAAGAACTATTAGTATCTGTGTATGGATGGCTTGACAATTTGAATTGCCAAGGAACCCCATCCTCAGAGTGAGGCTGTATATACCTGCCAACACTTTACTTTATGTCTTCACCAAGGACATAGGAGTTCTTCAATGAAGATTGGAGCAAGTTAGAAAAATAAGAGATATGTCCTCTGAGTCATGTGAAGACTTCCCTAAGTACATGGCAGCAACCCAATGTAGGCTGGGGACAGAGGAGAAGAGCTGTCTGAAAAAGTATGGGCTTCACTGAGGCCAAAGAAGTCACAGCTGAAGCTAGGAATGAGCCAGGAGAATTTAAGTGGAATTCCTGAAAAACTCTGGACTTTGACTATGTACAAGGCAATAGATGCAGTAGGTTAGGAGCTCAGCAGCAGGAAAAGGAAAGAAGCCCTTAGGTTTAAAAAAAAAAAAAGAAAAAGTCAGCAGCAGGACTGGAAAGCAAAGAAAAACATTAGCAACAAAAATACCTGATCTCTAAAGTCTTTCCTATGCTTACATTACAAGCCCTACTGAAAGACAAGTCCTGATTCTGTCCTCAAAACACTTGAAGCCAACTAATCTAACTAAAGCTATAGTAATACCCAGATTCACTTCAACTCTATTTAGAATGGCAAGTGTTTTCAACTTAAGGCCTGACAGAAGAAAAGGTGTGCCCTTTTCTGGGAATGAATATGAAATAACTCAATTGCTACTAGTTTCTGTTTTCAACTCACAATGTCCTTTAAAAAAAAAAAAATCCATGCCTCATAGCATACAAAAAAGATAATAATTCAAAATGGACCAAGGAACTATATTTGAAAACTAAATTCATTAAATTCTTAGAAGAAAATATAGGGGGGTAGCTATGAGGGCTAGTTTTTAACAATGTGTTATCAGATATCACTGTAAAAGAACAAACAGCAAATGATAAAATAGATAAATGAGACCTCATAAAAATTAAATACTTCTGTTCATCAAAGAACTGTATCAAAACAGTGAAAAGACAACCTATAGATTGGGGAAAAAAATCGGGAATCATATATCCAATAAGTGTTTAATACCCATCCATCTATGGACAGCTGATCTTTGACAAAGGTCCAAAACCCATTAAATGGGCAAGAGACAGCCTCTTTAACAAATGGTGATGGCAAAACTGGATATCCACTTGCAGAAAAATGAAACAAGACCCATACCTCACCCCTTACACAAAAACAAACTCAAGCTGGATCAAAGCCTTAAATGTAAAACCCAAAACTATAAAATTCATCAAAGATAAAATAGGGCCAAATCTGGGGGCCCTAATTTATGGCATAAATAGAATATCAAGCATGACCCAGAATGCACAGGAGGTAGAAAAGAAACTAAATGACTGGGACCTTCTAAAAATTAAATTCTTACGCACATCGAAACACTTTGTCAAAAGGGTAAAAAAAGAAACTACAGATTGGGAGAAAATATTTGCCTTTGACACATCTGATAAAGGACTTATCTCCAAAATCTATAGAAAACTCCAACACCTCAACACCAAAAAGATGAACAACCCAATTCAAAATGGACAAAAGATTTGAACAGATTCTTCACCAAAGACGATATACTGGCGGCCAACAAACACATGAGGAATTGCTCATGATCATAAGTTATTAGAGAGACACAAATCAAAACAACAATGAGATATCATCTCATCCCAGCAATAATAGCAAAGTTCAACAGGACAGAAAATAACAAATGCTGGTGAGGTTGCAGAGAGATTGGAACTCTTGTGCACTGCTGGTGGGATTGTAAACAACCATTGTGGCATACGGCATGGTGTTTCCTTAAAAAACTGAAAATACAAATACCATTTGAATCAGCAATTCCATTACTAGGAATACATCCTAAAGATGTGAGAGACAATGCACCAACACACATATGCCCACCTATGGGCTGGCAGTTCAAACCCACCAGCCACTCACTCCTCAGAAGGAAGATGGGGCAACCTACTTCTGTAGTGATACCATCTTGGAAACCCAAGGAGGGGTCACTATGAGTCAGGTTCGACTAGACAGCACAGAACAACAACAACAACAACAACATGTTCACTGCAGCACAATTCACTATAGCAGAGAGATGGAAATAACCTAAATGCCCATCAACGGATGAGTGGATAGCCAAATTATGGTACATGCACACAATGAAATACTATGCTACATTAAAGCACAATGAGGGATAAGTGAATCATCTCACGATGTGGATGAGCCTGGAGGACATTATGCTGAGTGAAATAAGTCAATCACAGAAGGACAAGTACTATATGAGCTCATTACTGTAAAAAGACAAAAGTTTGCTGGGGAACTCATTTTGTAGGTCACTGGGGTGGGAAGGGAAGGGGAGGGATTAATTTCAAGCTAGTTGGGGCCCACACGCTGACATGGGAAAGGGGAGGGATGTATGGAAAGAGTCTGTGACCACCATGATAACATTAGGAAAAGGGAGGACACCAAATTGTGCACATAGGAGATAGATGACAGATGCTAATACCAACCAGCATATCGACAATACTGTATTACCATTAACATTAAACACCAGGCTACAGATAAACACATAAATACCTGAAAGGATCAGATGGGGATCAGTGAACAGGATCATACTCTAGACCAAGGAGAGATTCAGTGGAGCCTAATCTTGCACAGATACCAGTGATACAAAATATCTGCAATCCTTACAGAAACAGAAGACAGACATAGAGTAATCTCGCACAGACACCCAGACACTGTGGGAGAGAGATCCAACAGATCTACCATCTCAGGACCATAGTACTGGGGGACACCACAGTCAACTGGCACAACAAAATATATAAAAGCCTTGCTCCTCATCCTACATAGGTGAGTAGCAGCTTGGGTCTTAATAGCTTTCGAGCGGCCATCTAAGATGCAGCTAATGGTCTCCTATCATTGGAAGCAAAAAAGAGTGCAAAAAAAAAGGAGGGCATTTGGAAGCAATCAGCCCTAGGACACAATGGCCCTCAAGACCAGAAGAACTAGATGGTGCCCGGCTACCAATGCCAATTACTCAGGAAAGGATCAAATCTGGAGATCCTGGATAGAGTGGGAGAAAAAAGTGGAACAAAATCCAAAAACTCAATAATGACCAGAATTACTGGTCGGATGGAGTCTGGTGAGACCCCCAATACTATGGTCCTGGGATATATTCTGGGCCTGGAATAAAGCTCACTCCAAAGGGCTGGCTCTCAGCCCATTAGTAAACAAGATGTACATGCAGACCATTCAACCCAGGGTGATGCACCCCCATACTCTATGGAAATGCATCCCTTGGACTAATTGACTATGGGGCACCAGAGGGGCAACATTCACACAGAGGAAATGTAGCACAAACAGGAGTGCATAACTATGAGGGGCATAGCAGGAGGGTTACTGGGCAGGGAGGGGAAGAGACTGGGTTAGGGTTGGGCATGGTAAATGAGAGTGAAACTAAATGTACACATAATGTTGAATGTAAAAAGAACTCTTAAAATAAAAAAAATAAGGGTCTAATACCCAAAATATATTTTAAACATGTCTACAGCTTAACACCATCATTCATCTGTCAGTTTGTCACAGTGGTGGCTTGCATGTTGCTGTGAAGCTGGAGATTAGGCCACCAGTATTTCAAATATCAGCAGAGTCACCCACGTTGGACAGGTTTCAGTGGAGCTTGCAGGCTAAGACAGACTTTTAAGAAGGAAGGGGTTATCCACTTCTCAAAGAACTGTCCAGTAAAAGCCTTATGAATAGGAGTGAAACACTGTCTGATATAGTACTGGAAAACTTTATGAATAACTCTGAAACTTTGTCCAATATAGTGCCAGAAAATGAGCCCCTCCAGTTGGAAGGCTCTCAAAATACCACTGGGAAAGAGCTGCCTCCTGAAAAGAGAGTCAACCTTAATGACATAGATGGAGGAAATCTTTTAGGACCTCCATTTGCTGAAGGTCCTGATTCAAAATGGTGAGAAACAGCTACAAACACCCATTAATAATCAGAACATGGAATATAGGAAGTATGACTCTAGGAAAATTGGAAGTTGTCAAAAGTGAAATGGAAAGCATAAAGATTGATATCCTAGGCATTAGTGAGCTAAAATGGACTGGTTTTGGCCATTCTGAATCAGACAATCATATGATCTACTATAGCAGAATGAAAAATTGAAGAGGAATGCTATGGCATTTATCATCACAAAGGATGTTTCAAGATCTATCCTGAAGTACAATGCTGTCAGTGATAGGATAATGTCCATACGTCTAATAAGGAAGACTAGTTAATAATACTACTACTATTCATATTTACACACCAACCACCAAAGCCAAAGATGAGGATATTGAAGATTTTTACCTACTTCTGCAGTCTGAAATTGACCAAACGTGCAATCAAGATATGTTGATTATTACTGGTGATTGGAATGCAAAAGTTGGAAACAAAAAAGAATCACCAGTGGTTGGAAAATATGGCCCTGGTGATAGAAATGATGCTGGAGATCACATGATCTCATGATAGAATTTTGCAAGACCAACAATTTATTCATTGCAAATACTTTTTCTCAACAACATAAAGAGTAAGGTGGAAGTGAGAAGCCCAGGATCGACAGCCAGATACAGGTAAGGAAAGAGAGAGCCCACAAGCAGGAAGTAGGAAGCCAGGACCTATAGCCAGATATAGGTAAGGGGAAAGGCCAGGAAGTGAGCAGAGGTGTTTGGAACAGCTAAGGGAGATGAACTTGTCTGTCAGTTTGTCCTATTGTGGTGGCTTGCATGTTGCTGTGAGGCTGGAGGCTGTGCTACCAATGTTTCAAATGCCAATAGTGTTGCCCATGGTGGACAAGTTGCAACAGAGCTCCCAGATTGAGACAGACAAGGAAGTTAGAAGAAGCCATCCAATTCTCAAAGAATTGGCCAGGATAAATGTGTAAAGAAGTAAAACACTGTCTGATATATTACTGGAAAACTTAATGAATGGCCCTGAAAAACTATCCAATACAGTGCTGGAAGATGAGCCCCTCAGGGCGGGCGGCACTCAAAATATGACTGGGAAAGAGATCCCTCATCATAGTAGAACCGACCACAAAGACAAAGATAAAGTGAGCTTTTGGGGCCTCCATTTGCTGACATGGCATGAATCAAAATGAAAGAAACACGTACAAACATCCATTAGATAATTGGAACATGGACCTTAAAAGTATGAATCTAGGAAAATGGAAGTTGTCAAAAATGAAATGGAATGCATAAAGATTGATATCCTAGCCATTTATTGTTGTTGTTGTTAAGTGCCGTCGAGTCGTTTCCGACT
>NW_006921857.1:2177681-2185100 GCF_000298275.1 Orycteropus afer afer | reverse complement strand
ATTCATCTGGCTTTCAGTCGTTGGTGTTCAATGCATCAAATCTATTCTTTAGATGATCTCTAAATTCAGGAGGGATATATTCAAGATCATACTTGGGTCCCTGTGGCTTACTGTTCCTCTGTCTGGCTTCCTGGCTTTTAATCCCCTTTCTCCTGCTCTTCTGGCCTGCTGCTTTGGGAGTCTCTGAATTGTCTCTCCTCACCTGTATCCCTGAGGCTTACTGCTCTTCTGTCCAGTTTCCTGGCTTTTATCTCCTTTCTCCTTAAAAAGTTTAAATTAGAAATATCATTTGACCCATCAGTTCCATCACTAGATATATATCCTAAAGAAGTGACAGCCAGGACAAGAACAGATACATGGACACTCATGTTCATCACAGCACTATTTACAATAGCAAAAAGATGGAAACAACCTAGGTGCCCATCAACAGAAAAATAGATAACCAAACTATGCTATATACAATGGAATACTATGCAACCCTAAAGAATCACATAGAATCTGCAAAACACTGCTACGGTGTGGTAAATTACTTAGTGTGGCTTTTCTACCCATAAGTTTTTGTAAACTCCAAAGTGGAATTTGTCATAAGCAACTGAGGAGCGCCTGATTGCTAAAGTTGTCCACCTGGGGTATTTTTGTTGGAAGTGGCACAAAACAATGTTCTGGGAGGCTCTCACTCTCTCTCAGGTGTTTAGAATTCTGATATTATGATTGGTTGGTTTGGCCACTCTGCTGGGCTCAAAAGGAGGCCTCCTAGAGACAGAACTCTCTCTGACTGCTGGCTGAGGAAGGATGCACCCCTGAGAGACACGCGCTGCTGGGAAAGAGACACAAGAGACATGCATTGCTGAGAGAGACACCGAGGGACACGCACTGCTGGGAGAAAGACTGTGAGAGGTGGCAGGCTGGGAGACAGACTGAGCGTATTGCCTGAACTTGAATTGTAGCCTGGTGCTTCCCTAATAAACCCTGTAATATGTGAGTTCTGTATGGTCACTGCAGCAAATTATCAGACCCAGGAGAGAGGTGGTGGGTCCTTTGGGAGGAACAGCTGGTGAAAGGCTAGAGGGAGGCAGCATGTCTAGCCTTGCAGGAATAGGCCTTGGGTTACTGATGGTGATCCTGTCTTCCTCTTGTAGAGGAGGTCAGGAGATGTGACCTCCCTGCCTTTTTAGCAACTGCTAAAAATGTGGATGAACTTGGAGGACATTATGCTGAATGAAATAATTCAATCACAGGACAATTGTATTAGTCCATTATTGTAAAAGTTAAAGTTTAAATATGGAAGGAAATTTTCTTTGTTGGTTACCAGAGGTGGTGGGGGGAGAACACTGTTAGATAGGTCAAGACAAGTACTGACTTGGATGAAGAGAAGGGCAATGTACCAAATGTGAGTGATCAACACAGCGGCATTGAGGAAGAGGAAGACATAGAGAGGTGCATGGGAGGTACAGACAACAAAGATGAACCCTTTTGCACATACAGTACTGTGTTGTCAGTGAAGGCAAACATGGATATGTGGGTGGATAGATGGGTGGACAGGCTGAACTATCACGTATGTCTATGTATGGGGCAGTGTGCCCATGACCATGTATAGGGTTGGCAGATAATGTTTCTACAAGTGTATTTGTATGTTCTTTAAGAATGTCCAGGTATATAGCAGAGCTCAAAAGGGACAAGGTTGTAGTTACTTCCTGGACAAAGCCAGCTACCCAGAGGGAGTGAGTAGTTGGAATTGTGTGCTTGGGACCACAGTTGCAGGGGACATCAAGCTCAATTGGCATAACATGCTACACAAAACATTGTTCCACATCCTACTTTCATGAGAAGTGACTGGAATCTTAAAAGCTTGCAAGCGGCTATCTAGATGCATCGATAGGTCTCTCCTCATCCAGAGAAAAGAAGAATGAAGAAAACCAAAGATTCAAGGGAACAATTAATCCAAGTGACTGGTAGACCATGTGATCCTCAGCCTATACAACTATGAGACCAGAAGAACTAGATGGTGCCTGGCTACCACTGTCAACCACTCAGAGGCGAAGCTATGTAGGAGACCACGGATAGAGTGGGAAAACAATGTGGAACAAAATTCAAAATCATTTTAAAGAAAAAGGGACCAGGTTTGCTGGTCTGATAGAGCCTGGTGGAACCACTGAGACTATGGCCCCTAGTTGCCCTTCAGGTCTGGAATCGAACCTACTCCTGTGGCTTCCAGCCAAACAAAAGACAGGCATATCAGCTCAACATTTATATTAGGTAGATACCCTCCTTGGAGAGAACAATCATGGGAGAATAGAAGGGTTGTGTATGCACAGGGGTAGGAGTGCATGGAGGGAAGGACATGGGGAAGAGGTAACTATGAGGAGGAAGCGGCAGGGGAGCTGTTGCCTTGTAAATTGTACTCAATGTCATGAGACAAAGTATATGTGAACTGCTGTATGGAAAGTGAATTTTCTCTGTAAACTTTCACCCAAATCACAATAAAATATAAATAAATAATTAATTTTTTAAAAAAAGAAATTCCTTTTTACCACCATTCACAACACTGTCTCCCTGCATCATTCCTCAATGCAGTTTTCTTTAAATGAATAAGTGGTAGTGGTGATGGTGTGGATAATGTTTTGTTGGTGTTGGTGTTGGAGGTAGTGGTGGTGGTGGAGGTAACAATAGTAATAGTATTAGTAGTAGTAATAGTAGCGGAAGAAGAAGAGAAGGAGGCATACTAATAGAATACTAGTAGAGAAGAACTGAGGAGCTCTGGTAGCATAATGCCTAAGGCACTTGACTGCTAACCGGAAGGCTGGCAGTTCAAACCCACCAGCCACTCCTTGGAAGGAAGGTTGGAATCTTACTTCTGTAGTGATACCACCTTGGAAACCCAGGGAGGAGTCACTATGAGTCAGGGCTGACTCGATGGCACATAACAACAACAACAGAGGAGAACTGAGAGGAGGAGAAAAAAAAAAAGAGAAAAAAGTCATAAGGAAGAGAAGCAAAGAATTTAGCCATTACTCTGCTAAAAGACAAGTAATATAATCCCTGTGATTCATTACTATGATGCTACAATGAACAACAACCTTGTACATTCTCCTTGTGCCCATGAGCTAGTGTATCTTTATAGAAGAAAAGTGGAAATAGGCAATGAAAACAACTGTCCTCAAAGTGTTGGGCCTAATTAGAGTCCATGAGCACATATGGCATTAAGGAGGAAAAAAAAAAAAAAAAAGATAGCTTATGAAATACCACTGTAATTTATTTCATTCTTAAAGTATAATAAAATTTTAGCTTGGTAAAAAAAAAAAAATGCTCACACACATAGGGGGCAAAGCTATGAAAACTTCTTAGCTATAACCAAACACCTTGACAAAAGGAGTTTCTGGGTCTGGGGACTTAGGACCATAGTATCGGAGGACATCAAGGTCGATTGGCATATCATAGTCCACAAAAACAATGTTCTCCATCCTACTTTGCTGAGTAGCAGCTGAGGTTTTAAAAGTTCTGAGTGGCCATCTGAGGTGCAACTATTGGTCTTTCCATGTTCAGAGCAAAGAAAAGTCATGAAAATCAAAGATATATGGAAACAATTAGTTCAAAGGACTAATGGACCCTGTGAATCTCAGCCTCAAGCACCCTGAGAACAGAAAAACGAGATGGTTTCTGGCTACCACTACTGATCACTCTGAAAGGTATTACAATAGAAGGTCCTGCATAGACTATGAGAAAATGTGGAACCAAACTCAAAATCATTAAAAAAAAAAAAAAAAAAAAGGCCAGGCTTAGTGATCTAATAGAGACTGATGGAGCCCCTGAGACTATGACCCTAAGTCACCCTTCAAGCCTGGAAGTGAACCTATCCTCATAGATCAACTTTCAGCCAAACAATAGATAGGCTATAAGGTGAACAATAATACCACATAGATACACACTCAGAACAAAATGACCAAGGCAGTGAAAGACGTAGGGAGGAACATAAGAGTTAAAGGTATTGCTAGATTGAATTAGTGAATACTATTACATACACAATCCTGAAATAATAGCAAAAATAATTTATGAAGGAATACATACATAGACAATCAAAGTTAACTCCCATGACTCAACTGTCAGCCAAATATTAGATATATATGATAAACGATACTATCAGGAAGATACACACTCATTAGAACAATCAAGAATATGAGATCAAGAGGACAGCATTTGCATAGGGATAGAGCTAGGAAGGCAGGAAGGTATGGAAAGGAAGGATGAAGGGAAGGGGTGGGTCCAGGGAGGAAGTGGGAAGAATGCTGTTACAATGTGGAGATTGAAGTAAATGTCACAAAACAACATGTATGGATTGTTGAATGGAAAACCAATTTGCTCTATTTGGTAGTTAAGCTGTGTGTCAGCTTGGCTGGGCCTGGTTTTGAATGGCTAGACAGCTAGATGTAGTTATTCCACCAATTCCATGGTGAACTCTACTGGAGCAGCTGAGTGAGTAGCTGCCGCAGGGATGTGGTCTGCTTCCGGTATATAAGACAGCTTTACAACAGTTCTCTGAGCTTTTTGGCATGCTTGGACCCTGCATGTAGCTGTCTTCATTAAGCAGCCTGCCATGTTTCGTGCTGATCCTGGGGCTGTCTCTGGACTTGAACTAGTGGCCTGCCATGTTGTTTGGTAATACTGAGAATGTGCTATTTTATTTGCTGATCTTGGGTTTGTCAGGCTTGGCAGCCAGCAGTTGCCTGAGTTAAGAGAAGCCTCCAGCTTCAGAGGGCCACAAGCAAGAGGCATTGCTGAAGCCCAAGGTCGAGGAGCTTTTACCCAGCCCCTAGATCTGGCACTTAGAACTCGAACTTCTAGCCTCCTAAACTATAAGAGGAACTGTGGTGGCATAGTGCCTCAGGCATCTGACTACTAACCAGAGGGCTGATGGTTCAAACCCACCAGCCACTCCTCAGAAAGAAGATTGGGTGGTCTACTTCTATAGTGATATTGTCTTGGAAACCCAAGGAGGGGTTGCTATGAGTCAGATCCAACCCCACGGCAGTGAATATTTTGAGTTAGAAACTGTAAGAGAATAAATCCCTGTTTGTTAAAGCCACCCATTTGTGGTTTATCTGTTATAGCAGCACTAGAGGACCAAAACAATTTGGTACCAAGAGAGTGGGGTGCTGCTCTGACATAGACCTAAACTGTGGAAGCAGAAGTGGAGTGCATCCTTAACCCAAGATCCCTGCGCTAAGGCCACGGCAGAGAGACTGACCAATTTGGGGTTCGTCAGCCCCTGCAACCATATGAGTTAGAAGAAGTCTCCAGCCTGTCGCCTGACCCACAGATTTGAGACTAGCCAGCCTCCACAACTGTGTGAGCCATCTCCTTGAAATAAATCTCTCTCTACCTATTTATATACACATTCCACTAGTTTTGCCCCTCTGGAGAACCCAGCCTAAGACAAGCCACAACAATGGACATGTCTTCATGCCAGTGATTGTGAAGACAGTGCAGCACTGCACAGTGGTTTGTTCTTTTATACATTGGGTCATCATGAGTTGCAGCCAACTAGACAGCAACTAAGAACAATAAAAGTGCATGGATTAAGTTTTGCTGGGATAATGCTGTATAATAAACTACCACTAAATCTCAAGAGTTTAAAAAGAAAATTATTTCTCCCTCAAAGGTCTACAAATTGGCAATAGATTGTCTGGGCTCAATGAGGCTCACTTTGGCTCATGTTTAGTTTGTATCTCTAATTCTGGGGCCCAAGCAAAAGAAGCCATGTCTACCTGTAGCATTTTCTTTTCATAACAGAGGCAGGAGCACAGAAGAAGGCAATGGAAACTTTCCATGCCTCTCAGAGCCTTAGCTCAGAGCTGTCACACTGTCACTTCTGTGAATAACAGCAACAATAACACCAAATCCAAGTTTATAATCTACATTCTTCTTCCAAAATGCCAAACAGTACCCCTAGTATAACCAGTTCCATCATTGGTATTCCTTTTCTTCGGGATAATCCATATTTGTTAATACCTAAGATAGCATAGACTTTTAATTAATTTTGTTTTCAAAACTGCACTCTGAAGGGCTGTTTGTGCACAGGGAGACAGCTCAGGGGGTAGGACGGACACAGAGAAGAGGTAACTATTGGGAGGAAGTAAGAGGGGAGCTGTTGCACTGGGGTAAATTGTAGTCAATGTCATGAGACAAAGTGTATGTGAACTGCTATACGAAAAGTGAATTTGTAAATTTTCACCCAAATCACAATTAAAAAAAAAAACGTGCATTCTGAATCCTTTGAAGTATCTCCTCTTTTAAGTCATCTTCCTTGTACTCAAATTCAATTAGTGAACACAACTTGAATTTGACTTCATTAGCAACACCATTTGTTCCTATTAACACCCCCAGAGTCAAAGGATATCTAGAGAAATGTAGAACTCTAAGTACTATGCATTCATGAACAGGAATTAAAAGTTCCTAAGCAATAGGGTTCTTGATACCAAGAATAGCCTAGCTGTTCCCTAGCCTTCTTTCAAGCCCCATGTGTTTGCTTAGTTAACACACTAAACTTTTTTTTTTAAGTACTGCCAGCATTGCAAAGTCAAAATAGCTGTGGAGGAACAAGCTGTTCTGCCTCATGTCTCATCAACATTCCTTGCTCAGTGTATCAAAACACAGAGAACATACAGAGCAAATGTAACAACTCTTCAAAAAGTTCCCTACTGGGGATTTTCTTCCTGGGAAACCATCCACAGCTGCCTACTTAGGACATCAGAAAAAAAAGGTGGGTCTCCTATTCAAATGAAGTCACAGCCAGCAAGTATGGAATTATACTCTCATTCTGTCACTTGAAAAATAAAAATCTATTATGTAGGCCTGCATGAGCTACTATCAAGATTAAAACTTGCAAGTAAAATTTCTTTCCAAAGGGCAGATTTAAAGATATACGGGGAAGTTAGAATGCAGCCTGCTTGAGAAAAACATCATTGAGCTAATATTTAAAAAAAAAAAAAAAACAACTCCCTTGTCAAGTGGGAAGGATTTAAACATTTAATAGCAACTTTATTGCAAGTTATCCTCTGCCCATTTAAAGAAAGTCAAAAGGAAAGGTTGGTAAGATGATAAAAACCATTAAGACCAGAGTTCAGCTAAGCAACTCTTTTTGAAACAGGGAAAAAAAAAATCAATAGAAGGATTGACCTAGTTGTCCACATTTGAACATATAGAAAATTGAATATTCAGTTTGTAACGTTTGTTATTCGTGATCTTGTAATTAAATTAATATCTACAACAATGAACCCGTTTCTATTTGCATGTTGTTGTTGTTGTTATGTGCCATCAAGTCGGACCAACTCATATCGACCCCTCCTTGGGTTTCCGAGATGGTATCACTACAGAAGTAGATTGCCCAACCTTCCTTCTGAGGAGTGGCTGATGGGTTTGAAC
>NW_006921857.1:2142822-2177581 GCF_000298275.1 Orycteropus afer afer | reverse complement strand
CCAGCCTTCTGGTTAGCAGTCAAGTGCCTTAGGCACTATGCTACCAGAGTTTGTCTAAGATTTATTTTCCCTCATTGTTTTCAACTACTATGAAAGAAAAAATGTACAGAATTGCCTGCAGTTATCATTCTCTTTCTTTCTAGATACTGTGTTTTCCTGGGTTAAGTCAGGTTAACTATTTGCATAGTTAAAGAAAATGAAATTTCCATTTAAGATGAAAATAGTTTATAGCTAGAATTAGGTTAATATCTGGACTAATATTTAATAGCTAGTTAATAATTCTTATTATTGTAAACTACAGGTAAGTGGCTATCAAAATGGCCAGAGATAATATTGTGTAGAGAGAAAGTGAGATTTTAAAGCGGAAGTTGCTGCTTTTCCAATAAAGGCCAAAATGCTTCAGACCACTGTCTCCCCTACCCTTGCTTCTACTTCCTTGCTGAAAAAAAAAAAAAAAGAAGAAGAAGAAGAAGTCACCCATGGGCATTCTTTGGCTGCAGTAGACAATTGTGCATAGACACATGAGAAGAGGAAAGAGAGCCACATGCCCTATGTTCCAGCAATGCAATAAAGCCAAAAAAAGAAAAAGCTACAAAAAGAATAATATGGAAAGAAATATATTAGTTTCAGTCTAAATTTTTAACAAATGCAAATTGAGAGATTGAACATATTCTGAAATCTTTCAATGGAAGATATTTCAGAAATAACCGAGTCTGACACATGAGAAAACTGAGGCCCAGAGAGGTGAAGTTTGCTTGCTAAGCAGCTGAGAAGACAAGCAAGAACGGAACCTATGCAACACATTCTCAGACCAGTGCTCTTCAGAACCAGGCATGAATTAGTTAAATGTACACTTGACTCAGTCAGTTCTCTTGGGAATCAATCTAGAAATCTGGGGTTCTAAATGAATTTTTTTTCTCCTAAATTAGGATATAGTTTTCTAGTCAATTCAGAACTCCCAGATACTTGCCATGTTCTATTTCATATTTCAGTGTAATGAATTTATTTATTTAGAAGAGGAATCGGGAAGTAGTTTGAAATACTATTTAATGGAGATAGACAGACAGACAGATGCCATCAAGTCAACTTCAACTCATGGCAACCTTGTATACAACAGAACAAAATGCCACCCGGTCCTGCGTCATTTTCACGATCACCAACATGCCCAAGTCTGTTGTGTGGCTGTTGTGCCAATCCATCTCACTGAGAGTCTCCCTGTCTCTCAATGATCCTCTACTTCACCAAACATTATGTTCTCCTCCAGCAATTAATCCCTCCTGATAACGTATCCAAAGCAAGTGAGTTGGACAATGTTCTGTTATGAGCCACAAGGTTTCCATTGGCTAATTTTCAGAAGTAGGTTACCAGGCTTTTCTTCCCAGTCTATCACTACGGGTGACCCTGATGGTATTTGAAATAATAGTTGCATAGCTTTCAGCATCACAACAATGTGCAAACCACCACAATACTACATACTGACAGATGGGTGGTGGTTCCCTTCTCTAGTAGGGGCAGAATAACTTTGATAAAATAATCAATTTTCCCCACCATTTCTTTTCTTTTCATTCTTGGCTCTTCCGCTATTGAAAACCCAAGACATTCTGTGGTTATTTGCCTCAAAAAAGGGATATAATGGTAGAAAGTAGTCTTTAAAAAAAGAGTAATCTGACTTTTTTGTTTCAAGGGTTAATGCCAAGAAATCTCAACTTTGGTACTATTGACATTTTAAGCTAGATAAATTTTTATGCGGGGGAAGAAGGAGGCTGTTCTGTGTATTGTAGGATGTTTAGCAATATTGCAGGCTTCTGCCCACTAGTAGCACTTCTCTTCTTCCCCAGTTATAATACCCAAAAATGTCTCCAGAGATCACCAAATGTCCTCTGGAAAGCAAAATTTTCTCCTACATGAAGACAACTATGTAGTCTATTAAGATGTAGGCTATGAAGGGAACAAAAAATTAAGACATAAACAAAAGATCTCAAAGAAAACCATATAACTAAGCAGGAATTTACCCCATTCCCATTCCTTATCTTCAAAACAAGGTGGGGGGTGGGGACAGAGTCAAAGAGGAAATAGAACATGCACCAATGTGTCTCAGGATAAGGAACTGTGAGCTGCTCCTTGGGCCAAGTCCTTCAGAGTTGTCAACACCCCTAGGTAAGTTTGAGAGGTTTCAGAGCAGAGGAGACTTGCAATCTATTGCCCTAATAAAGTCCTGGGAGGTGTCAATATCCCAGAGAAGAAATAGCTACATCATACATCTATGTAAACCCCGGCTTGAGAGCAGCAGAACAATGGCTACGTTACTCAAGAATGGCCTAGAAATAATGAAGAAAACAACAGAGCAGATGTGACCACACACATGAGAGCAAATGTCATCTCTGCTGCAATTGATGATATTCTAAAGAGAAGGACAGCCCAGGGATACTAGTGTAAATTGATGATGTTAAGGACTTAGTAGCACTGGCTCCTTTCCCAATATCACATCCTATTGCTACTTAAGGTGACACCAAAGAAAGAGGAGGGACTCTCTAAATTGACTGAAATTAATTTACCACTACTCAAATTTTGGGCCAGGTGCACCTTAGTCTTCAAAGTGATATCTTTGCTCTTTAACACCTTAAAGGGGTCTTTTGCAGCAAGTTTGGCTAGAGCAATATGCCATTTGATTTCTCGCACCTGACCCAAGTCATGGTATTTTCAATTGCCTCATATGCATGTGAAAATTGGACAATGAATAAGGAAGACTGAAGAAGAATTGATGAATTTGAACAATGGTGTTGGTAAAGAATATTGAATATACCGTGGACTGCCAGAAGAATGAACAAACCTATCTTGGAAGAAGTACAACCAGAATGCTCCTTAGAAGTGAGTATGGTGTAACTTTGTCTCTCATACTTTGGATATGTTATCAGTGTGGACCATTCCCTGGAGAAAAATATCATGCTTGGTAAAGTAAAGTGAAAAAGAGGAAGACCCTCAATGAAATGGATAGACACAGTGGATGCAACAATGGGCTCAAGCCTAGCAACAATTGTGAGGCTGACACAGGATCAGGCAGTGTTTTGTTCTGTTGAACATGAGGTCACTATGAGTCAAGACCAACTCTACGGCACCTAACGACAGCAATTGAATTTTAAAAGGGGTTGTAGTAGAATTTAAACAAGCATTAGAAAAATAAAGTTGTCTTTTGCTTATCTGAGTTTGTGGCTTTAAATTTGTATCAAACATAGGTGATAAACAACAAAAAATATAACTATGCTGGTAATGACGAAAAAGCATATATTCTGGACATTGAGTAATAAAAACTTATTTACTATGGTTCTGAAGAATATT
The DNA here is from genome assembly GCF_000298275.1 of Orycteropus afer afer. Taxonomy (NCBI): domain Eukaryota; kingdom Metazoa; phylum Chordata; class Mammalia; order Tubulidentata; family Orycteropodidae; genus Orycteropus; species Orycteropus afer. The sequence goes on along the minus strand of NW_006921857.1, from coordinate 2,174,245 downwards.
TAGATTCTTCCTTTAGCATAAAAGATAGCTATTGCTGTCTAAGCCAAGCCAGGGACATAAGACAGAGTGAGCAGTGGCAGGGATACAGGTAAGGGGAGGGACCCAGGCCCCACCCCTAAGAGGCAGGAAAGCGGGAGGGGGTCAGGGAAGGAAAGCCAAGCCAGGGGGGCGAGACAGAGTGAGCAGCAGCAGGGATCCAGGTAAGGGGAAGGTGGAGAGGTTTCAAACAACTAAGGGAGACAAACTTGTCTGTCAGTTTGTTGTACTGTGGTGGCTTGCATGTTGCAATGAGGCTTGAGGCTGTGCCACCAGTGTTTCAAATGCCAGCAGAGTTGCACATGGTGCACAGGTTTGAATGCAGCTTATAGACTGAGGCAGACTAGGAAGAATGAAGAGGCCGTCCACTTCTCAAAGAATTGGCCAGGGAAAACCTTATGAATAGCAGTGAAACACTGTCTGATACGCAACTTTATGAATAGCCCAGAAATATTGTCTAATACAGTGCAGGAGGACAAGCCCCTTAGGTCAGAAGGCTCTCAAAATACAACTTGGAAAGAGCATCATCCAAGTAGAACCAATCTTACTGATATGGATAAAGTACAGCTTTTGAGACCTCCATTTGCTGATGTGGCATGACTCAAATTGAGGAGAAACAGCTGCAAACATCCATTAATAATCAAAACATGGAACGTACAAAGTATGAATCTAGGAAAATTGGAAGTTGTCAAAAATGAAATGGAACGCATAAAGATAGATATGCTAGGCATTGCTGTTGTTGTTGTTATTTGCCATCGAGTCAGACCTGACTGCTTACAGCAGTATATTGACAGAAAACTTCCAGAGGTGCAAACTGGATTCAGAAAAGGACATGGTATAAGGATATCATTGCTGATGTCAGATGGATCTTGGCTCAAAGCAAAGAATACCAGAAAGATGTTTACCCATGTTTTACTGAGTATGCAAAAGTATTTGATTGTGTGGATCATAACAAACTGTAGATGTTCTGGTTACCTAGTGCCACTCTGACAAGAATATACCACAAATGGGATGGCCTTAACAAACAGGAATTTACTCTCTTACAGTTTGGGAGGCTAGAAATCAAGTTCAAAGTGCCAGGCTCTAGGGGCTATGTGAAAGCCCCTCGACCTTGGGCTTCCACTCTGCCTCTTGCTCCCAGCCCACTGAAGCTGGAGGCATCTCTTCACTCAGGCAGCTACTGGCTGCTAAGGCTAACAAGCCCAAGGTCGACAAATAAAATGGTACAGTCACGATGTTACCAAACCACATGGCAGGCCATTAATTCAAGTCCACTGAAAGTCCCAAGGTTGGCAAAGCATGGCAGGCTGCTGAACAATGACATGGCTACATGCAAGGTTCAAGCATGCCATAAGCTAGAGACCATTCCCAAAGCTGTTTCTTATATACAGGAAGCAGACCACATATCCAAAGCAGCTACTCAGCTGCTCCAACAGACTCCACCATGGAGTTAATTACCAATCTCACCATGGGAATAACTACATTCAGCTGCCCAGTCACTCAACCAGGCTCAGCCAAGTTGACACACAAACTTAACCACCACAGTGGATAACATTGAGAAGAATGGGAATTCCAGAACACTTGATTGTACTCATGAGGAACCTGTACATAGACCAGGAGGTTGTCGTTCGAACAGAACAAGGGGACACTGCATGGTTTAATATCAAGAAGGGAATGTGTCAGGGTTGTATCCTTTCACCATACCTATTAATTCAATCTATATGCTGAACAAATAATCCGGAAGCTGGACTATATGAAGAAGAATGTGGCATCAAGATTGGAGGAAGAATCATTAACAACCTGTGATATGCTGACGATACACCTTTACTTACTGAAAGTGAGGATGACTTGGAGCACTTACTGATGGGGATTGAAGAATACAGTCTGCAGTATGGATTACATCTCAACATAAAGAAAACAAAAATCCTCACAACTGGACCAATGAGCAGCATCACAATAAATGGAGAGAAGATTGAAGTTGTCAAAGACTTCACATTACTTGGTTCTACAATCAATGCCTATGGAAGCAGCAGTCAGGACATCAGATGACATATAGCACTGGGCAAGTTGGCTGCAAAGTACCTCTTTCAAGTGCTGAAGAGCAAAGATGTCTCCTTGAGGACTAAGATGCACCTTACATAAGCCATGATATTTTCAATCATCTCATATGCATGTGAGAGCTACACAATGAATAAGGAAGACCAGAGAAGAACTGAAGCTTTTGAGATGTGGTGCTGGTGAAGAATGCTGAAAGTACCATGGACTGCTAAAAGAACAAATCTATCCTGGAGGAAGTGCAGCCAGAATGTTCCTTGGAAGCGAGAATGGCCAGACTTCGTCTCACCTACTTTGGTCATGTTGTCAAAAAGGACCATTTCTTGGAGAAGGATGTCATGCTTGGTGAGGTGGAGTGTCGACAAAAGAGGGGAAGGCCTCAGTGGCTACAGCAATGGGCTCAAGTATAGCAAGGATTGCAGAGCTGGTGCAGGACCAGGCAGTGATTCGTTCTGCTGTGCATTGAGTTGCTATGAGTCAGAGACGACTTGATGGCACCTAACAACAACAATATTGCTGTTGTTGCTAGATGCAGTCGAATGAGCTCCACCTCATAGTGACCCTATGTATAGTAGAATAAAATGTTGCCTGCCCCTACACAATCCTCATAATAGTAGTTATGTTTGAGTGCATTATGCCCATTGTTGTAGCCATTGTCAATCAATCTCAGAAAATGGAGAGTCTTCTTCTTTTCCACTGACCCTCTACTTTATCAAGCATGATGTTGCTCTCCAGGGATTAGTCCCTCCTGATAACATGTGCAAAGTAAGAGAAACAAAAGTCTTGCATTCTGGCTGTACTTCTTCAAGACAGGTATTCGTTCTTCTGGTAGTTCATGGTATATTCAACGTTCTTCAATAGGTGCTAAACAATCCACTATGTAGAAAAGTCATTGATACATATAATTGATATTTAAAACCTTTTTTAAAAATTAACTAAAGTTAATATTAAAAAAGATAGTATAAATAATGTTCAATTCACTTGCGAGTAGAAACTGTTCTGTCTCAATATGCATTTCTTCTCTTGCAAAATTGGTCAGGAATATTGTAGTACAAAAACTGAGAAAGTATTCACGTTTGATATGTGATTATTGTGAGCAAGGCAAAAAAGGAGACAAGAAAGAGGAAGCAAAGGCTCTTACTAACAAAAATAAACACTTCATAGGTTCATAGGTGAACCCCACAATATGCCAACATTTATAGTAATTAAATTTCCTTCTATTTTTATCCATTTCATTAAAACAACTACACAAAATAAGAAAACTTCAGCAATGAACCACACTGAATTTGATGTGGGAAATTCTAATGGAAATAATATAGGGTTTATTTTAATATTCATCTTCTCTTCTTCTCCATTTGCAAGAAGGAGCATGGTAAGAAGAAGAAAAACAAAATCATCGTTCCCCTACCAAAAGGCAGACTGAGTGAGTGGTGCTAAGCAGAATCAAATGACAAGAGTACCCATGGGTAAGGAGAGTGTGAAGTCTGGGGTATCACACTGAACTCCCCACCCTGCCCTGGTGAGCACCCTGGATACCAATACCACCATTCACAGACATGTTCATTTGCATAAATACAAGCACAGATGATACAGAGGCACTGTGAATGGTTAATAAATAATTTTGTGTGCCTACTATGTATGCTAATAGGAGCCCACATGGTGCAATGGTTAGGTAGGTGCTTGGTTGCTAACTAAAAGGTTAGTGGTTCAAAGCTACCAGATGCTCCACAGGAGAAAGATGAGGCAGTCCATTTTCATAAAGATTCCAAACCAAAACCAAACTCACTGCCGTGGAGTCGGAGCTGACTCATAGTGACCCCTCCTTGGGTTTTCGAGGCAGTGTCACTATGGAAGTAGATTGCCCAACCTTCCTTCCGAGGAGTGGCTAGTGGATTTGAACTGCCAGCCTTCTGGTTAGCAGTCAAATGCCTTAGGCACTATGCTACCAGAGCTCCCTTCATAAAGATTACATCCTTGGAAATTCTACTGGGCAGTTCTACTTTATCCTATAGTGTCACTATGTGTCAAAATTGACTCGGTGACAATAGATTTGGATTTGGTTTTTGGTACTGTGTGCTAAGCCCTGTTATACACAGTGGAAAATTGATACCAAGCATGGCAATTAGGTGAGAAAAAGTCAATCAAAGGAGAGGGGATATGAAGTGTTGAACAGGGGGACCATCACTGTTACCTAAGTGATTTGGAGGAGAGAAGACTAATGTTAGCAGATGCCTTAGTTTCCTGGGGCTGCCATAACAAGCTATAACAAAGTAGGTAACTTTATAGAACAGAAATTTGTTGTCTCACAATTCTGGAAGCTAGGAGTCTGAATTCCGGGCATCAGCAGGGCCATGCTCTCTCTGTCTGCTCTAGGGGAAGATCTTCCCTGTCTCTTTCAGCTCTCACAGCTCCAGACATCTCTTTTTGTTCCTTGGTGTTTAAATACATCTTTACGTGCTCTCTGTCTTCTTCCTCTGTGATTCTGTCTCTGTCCTCCCATTTTAGAAAATACCACTCAGAAGGGATTAGGACTCACCTTACTCCAGTATGACCCTCTTAATGTAACTGATAATATCTTCAAAGAAAAAACCCTATTTCCAAACAAGGTACAGGGGTTAGGCTCTCCACATACATACATGTTTGGAAGAAGTACAGACAGAATGCTCCTTAGTAATAAGGATGATGAGACTTTCTCTCACCTACTTTGGAAATGTTACCAGAAGAAAATGGTCCCTGGAGAAGGACATCATGCTTGGCAAAGTAGACAATCAGTAAAAAAGAGGAAGCCTTTCAACGATTGACACAGTGGCTAAAACAATGGGCTTAAACATAGCAAAGACTACAAGGATGGTGTAGGACCAGTGTTTCATTCTGTTGCACACAGAATCACTTAAGCCAGAATTGACTCTTTAGCACCTAACAGCAACAACAACAGATATGATTCTTACATTATATGAGACGAATTCTTGCAAACAGAGTCACATGAAATTTCTTAGTTATATTCAGCACTTTTTGTGGTAATCCAGCAACCTACTGAATCATTTTTAAATGTGGCAAGCTGAATCAATTTTCTAGAAACTTCCAAAAAATAACATTCAGGTCAGTTACCACTGATCTAGTCTAATTGTGTCCTTAGTGCACTGAAGTATTTACTAGATAGTAACTTAAGACAGCCTCCTGCTGATAAGGAGAAACATAGTCACATGATTTACTTATTTACCTATGTACCCAGCAAGCTACTCAACCATCTAACAATTTTTATTGTTGTTGTTGTTGTTGTTATGTGCCGTCGAGTCAGCCCTGACTCATAGCGACCCCTCCTTGGGTTTCCGAGGCAGTATCACTACGGAAGTAGGACTGCCCAACCTTCCTTCCGAGACAATTTTTATTAGCTACCTATTATAGGTCAGGTATTGTGCTACGCACTTAGAGATATCAAAAAGAACAGAAATTCCTCAAGAAATTCATAATATTGCACAATAGTCTTGAATTTTTTATTGGGTACCTCCATCAGGAAAAAAAAAAACACATGCATCCAATACTATAATGTATAGTATAAATGTATAATTCCTTCTTATAAATTCCTACTGTCCTGATATAAAAAAAAAGTAGTGGTTAATACTGTGGTTAACAGTATGGTACTTCCTTAAAAAGCTGGAAATAGAAATACCATATGATCCAGCAATTCCATCATTAGATATATGTTGTTGGTGCTGGCGTTATGTGCCATCGAGTCGGCTCCGACTCATAGCAACCCCTCCTTGGGTTTCTGAGACAGTATCACTACAGAAGTAGATTGCCCAACCTTCCTTCCGAGGAGTGGCTAGTGGGTTTCACCTGCCAGACTTCTGGTTAGCAGTCAAGTGCCTTAGGCACTATGCTACCAGAGCTCCTATATCCTAGAGAAATAAGAGCCATTGACATGAACAGATATATGCACACCCATGTTCATTGCAGCATTATTCACAATAGCAAAAAGATGGAAACAATCTAATTGCCCATCAGTGGAGGAACAGATAAAGTATAGTGCATACACACAATGGAAGACTGCACAACGTTAAAGAACAATAATGAATCTGTGAAACATCTCTTAACATGGATAAAGCTAGAGGACATTATGCTGAATGAAAATAGTCAATCACAAAATGACAAATATTGTGGGAGACCACTATTGTAAAAAGTCAAGTAAAGGTTTTCACACAAAAAGAAAATTCTTTGATGGTTACCAGGGGTAAGAGAGGAAGGGAGGATAAATCACTAACTAGAAGACAGACACATATTAAATTGGATGAAGGGGAGGGCAACATACAATAAGGGAGAGGTATGCACAAAATGATCAAAGAAAAGAACATGCTGGGAGTAGTGCAAGAGTTAAAGGCAACAAAGGTAAATACTAATTCATAAACAATCCTGCAATAACCATAATAATAATCAACAATCTAAGAGTGGATACATGGGTAGACACTGAAAAAATGGGGAAGGAGAATAGGACTATACCTATGAGTATGTATATGTTTGACAAAGGATATTTCTACACATATATTTACACGTGCTGCAAATAAATCTATGAATATAGTAGAACATACAAGAGGCAAAGTTAAGAAAAATTCTTAGTTGTAACCAAAAACCCTGAGGGAGAGAGTCCCCTGGGCCTGGGGACTCAGAATCATAGTCTCAGGGGACATCAAGGTCAAGTGACACAGTATAGTCCACAAAGACAATATTCTACAAACTACTTTGATGAGTAGTGGCTGGGGTCTTAAAAGCCTGTGAGTGGCCATCTAAGGTCCAATTATTGGTTACTTCCCTTCCAGACCAAAGAATAGTGAAGAAAATCAAAGACATACAGAAATAATTAGTACAAAGGACTAATGGATCATGCAAATCTCAGTTTCCATGGAATAGCTAAGGGAAATGAACTTGTCTGTCAGTTTGCCATCTGACAGTGGCTTATGTGTTGCTATGAGGCTGGAGGCTAAGCCACTGGTGTTGCAAATGCCAGCAAGGTTACCCATAGTGGACAGGTTTCAGTGAAGCTTCCAGACTAGGACAGACTCAGAAGGAAGAGGCCACTTCTCAAAGACTTGGACAATGAAAACCTTATGAATAGCAGTGAAACATTGTTTGATATATTACTGGAAAACTTTATGAATAGCCCTGAAACACTGACAAATATAGTGTCAGAAGATGAGCTCCTCTGAACGGAAGGCACTCAAATATGACTGGGGAAGAGCTGTCTCTTCAGAGTAGAACAAACCTTAATGATATGGATGGACTAAAGTTTCTGGGACCTCCATTTGCTGATGTGGCTGACTCAAAATGAGAAGAAACAGGTGAAAATATCCATTAATAATCAGAATATGGAATGTACAACATATGAATCTAGGAAAATTGGAAACTGTCAAAAATAAAATGGAACGTATAAAGATCTATATCCTAGGCATTAGTGAGCTGAAATGGACTGGATTTGGGGTTTAAGAGGGAGCTCTAGTAGCATAGTGCTTAAGGCATTTGACTGCTAACCAGAAGGCTGGCAGTTTAAACCCACCAGCCACTCCTTAGAAGGAACACCAGGCAATCTACTTGCATAATGATACTGCCTCGGAAACCCAAGGAGGGGTTTCTATGAGTCGGATCTGAGTAGATGGTAGTGAGTTTGGTTTGGGTTTTTTTTGGCCATTATGAATCAGACAACCATATGATCTACTATGCTGGGAATGACAATTTGAAGGAATGGTGTGGCATTCATCATCACAAAGGATGTTTCAAGATCTATCCTGAAGTGCAATGCTGTCAGCGATAAGATGATATTCATATGCCTACAAGGAAGACCAGTTAATACTACTATTATTCAAATTTATGCACCAACCACCAAAGCCAAAGATGAGGAAACTGAAGATTTTTACCAACCTCTAAAGTCTGAAATTGACCAAATATGCAATCAAGATGTGTTAATTATCACTGGTGATTGGAATGCAAAAGTTGGAAACAAAGGAGAATCACCAGTAGTTGGAAAATTTGTTCTTGATGATAGAAATAACACTGGAGATTCCATGATAGAATTTTGCAAGACCAATGACTTATGCATTGCAAATACCTTTTTCAACAACACAAACAGTGGTGATACACATGGACTTCACCAGATGGAGTGAGTACACAGGAATCAGATTGGCTACATCTGTGGCAGGAGGCAATGGAGAAGTTCAATATCTTCAGCCAAAACAAGGACAGGAGCTGACTGTGCAACAGACTCTCACTTGGTCATATGCAAGTTCGAGTTGAAGTTGAAGAAAATTAAAATAAGTCCACAAGAGCCAAAATATGACCTTGAATATATCTCTCCTGAATTTAAACAGCATATAAAGAATAGATTTGATGCACTGAACACCAATGACTGAAAACCAGAACAATTGTGGGATGACATCAAGAACATCATCCATGAAGAAAGCAAAAGCTCATTTAAAAAACAGGAAAGGAAGAAAAGACCAAAAAGGATGTCAGAAGAGACTCTGAAACTTGCCCTCAAATGGAGAGTAGCTAAAGCAGATGGAGGAAATGACAAGATAAAAGAGCTGAACAGAAGATTTCAAAGAGCAGCTCAAGAAGACAAAGCCAATTATTATAATGAAATGTTCAGAGACCTGGAGTTAAAAAACAAAAGGGAAGAACACACTTGGCATTTCTCAAGCTGAAAGAACTGAAGAAAAAATTTAAGCCTTGAGTTACAATATTGAAAGATTCTATGAGCAACATATTGAATGATGCAGGAAACATCAAAATAAGATGGGAGGAATACACGGAGTCATTGTATCAAAAAGAATTGGTGGATGTTCATCCATTTCAGGACGTGGCATATGATGAAGAACCAATGGTATTAAAGAAAGAAGATGAGGCTGCACTAAAGGAATTGATGAAAAACAAGGTTCCAGGAATTGACAGAATACCCATGGAAATGTTTCAACAAACAGATGTCCCACTGGAGGCACTCACTCGGCTATGCCAAGAGATTTGGAAGACAACTACCTGGCAACTGCCTGGAAGAGATCTATAATTGTGCCCCTTCCAAAGAAAGGTAATCCCACAGAATGCGGAAATTATCAAACAACATCATTAATATCGCATGCAAGTAAAATCTTACTAAAGATAACTCAAAAACGTCTCCAGTAGTATATTAACAGAGAACTTCCAGAAATGCAAGCTGGATTCAGAAGAGGACATGGAATGAGGGATATCATTGCTGATGTCAGATGGATCATGGCTGAAAAAAAGAATACCAGAAAAATGTCTACTTATGTTTTATTGACTATGTAAAAGCTTTCAATTGTGTGGATCATAACAAATTATGGATAACATTGAGAAGAATGGGAATTCCAGAAGACTTGATTGTACTCATAAGAAACCTGTACATAGACCAGGAGGCTGTCATTGGAACAGAACAAGGGGATATTAATTGCATGGTTTAAAATCAAGAACGGAGTGTGTCAGGGTTGTATCCTTTCACCATATTAATTCAATTTGTATGCTGAGCAAATAATCCGAGAAGCTGGATTATATGAAGAAGAATGTGGCATTAGGATTGGAGGAAGAATCATTAACAACTTGCAATACGCAGATGACACAATTTTGTTTGCTGATAGTGAGGATGACTTAAAACACTTACTAATGAAGACTGAAGACTACAGTCTACAGGATGGATTACACCTCAATATAAAGAAAACAAAAATCCTCACAACTGGACCAGTAAATAGCATCATGATAAATGGAGAAAAGATTGAAGTTGTCAGGAATTCATATTACTTGGTTCTACAATCAACACCAATGCAAGCAGCAGTCAAGGCATCAGATGATATTTTGCATTGGGCAAATCTGTTACAAAAGACCTCTTTCCAGTGATGAAAAGCAAAGATGTCTCCTTGAAGACTAGGGTGCACCTAACTTAAGGCATGGTATTTTCAACTACCTCTTATGCATGTGAGAGCTGTTGTTGTTGTTGTTATGTGCCGTCAAGTCAGACCCAACTCATAGCGACCCCTCCTTGGGTTTCTGAGGCAGTATCACTATGGAAGTAGATTGCCCCATCTTCCTTCCGAGGGGTGGCTGGTGGGTTTGAACCGCCAGCCTTCTGGTTAGCAGTCAAGTGCCTTAGGCACTATGCTACCATGTGAGAGCTAGATAATGAATAAGGAAGACTGAAGAAGAGTTGATGCTTTTAAGTTGTAGTATTGGAGAAGAATGCTGAGTACCAAGAAATGCTAAAAGAACTAAAGAATCTATCCTGGAAAAAGTGCAGCCGGATTGCTCCTTGGAAGTGAGAATGGCCAAACTTCTTCTCCCTTACTTTGGTCATGTTGTCAGAAGGAACCATTCCCTAGAGAAGGATATCATTCTTGGTAAAGTGGAGAGTCAATGAAAAAGGGGAAGGCCTTTGACAAGATGGATTGAGACAGTAGCTGCAATGATGGGCTCAGGTTTAGCAAGGAACATGATGGCACAGGACCGAGCAGTGTTTCGTTCTGTTGTACATAAGGTCACTATGAGTCAGAGATGACTCAACTGCACCTAACAACTACAACACCATGATCCTGAGACCAGAAGAACTAGATGATGTGTGGCTACCACTACCAATTGCTCTGAAAGAGGTCCTGGATGAAGTGAGAGAAAAATGTGGGACAACACTCAAAATTGTAAGAAAGACCAAGCTTACTAGTCAGATAGAGACCAGCGGGACCCCCGAGACTACAGCCCTTGATCACCCTTTGGTCTTGGAACTGAACTCACTCCCATACAAAAATACATATTGCTGTCAAACAATAGACAGGCTTACAAGGTGAACAATAACTCCAGGAAGGTAGAAACACATTAAAACAAACAACCATTCGAGATCAAAAGGGCAGCATTTATTTACTCAAGCACAAAGTTCAGAAGGCAGGAAGGGTTAGAAGAGAGGGAGGAATGAAAACCAGAAACACAGGGAGGAAGTGTCAGGAATGATGTTACCTTGAGGGGATTGCAGTCAATGACATGAAACAAAATGGGTGGAATTATTGACTAGAAAACAGATTTGCTCTGCAATGGTTCACCCAAACCACAACAAAAAGTTTAAAAATAAGAAAGAAAAACCACAATGGTTAGCATTCAGCTGCTAGCCAAAAGGTCAGTGGTTCAAGTCCACCAGCCACTGCATGGGAGAAAGACGTTGCAGTCTGCTTCCATAAAGATTTATAGCCTTGGAAACCCTATGGGGCAGTTCTACTCTGGCCTACAGGGTTGCTATGAGTCAGAAACTACTCCACAACTGTAGGTTATTGTACTAATATAATACATTACTAAATATAGAGATAGATTAGAAAAAATGCACACCAAAATTAAACTGTAAAAGAATATAAACAGAAGTTGTAAACAGAGAAAAATAAAGCATTCAAAGTAAAGAATCAGAACCTTAAATCAGGGACAGTATCCGAGAAGATAAGTCACTGCACTCTGCAAGGTTATTCTTAATGTAAGTGTTACTGGGTGCTCTGGTGGCCTCATCTACTGCTTACTTCAGACTACCCTATTCCATCGTAATGATTTAAAATAAATAAATAAATAACTGCCATCGAGTCGATTCCAAGTCATAGTGACCCCCTTTGGGTTTCTGAGGCAGTAAATCTTTACAGAAGTAGATTGCCTGGTTTTAGCAGCAAAAACAAAAAACAAAAAAAATGTTTTGAGGTGCGAAAGAGTATTGTGGTAGTTGCCATTCAGTCAGCTCCAACTCATAGGGACTTTATATACAATAGAACAGACTTTGCCAGGCAAAATATGTGGGAATAGGCAATGTTCATTGTTAACTAGATCTGCATAAATGATTTAGAATACACATTTTGGGGATAGAGAAAAACACATTTTGTTTGTAAAATCTAAGATATCCTTAGGTTTAATTTTGTGTGGAAACCTTAAAGAGATTTTAGGAAAGTGAGTGAAGCTTAAGTAGAAAGAAAAAAAAATGTATCACCCATAAGGTCTCTTTTGCAATCATTAATAACATAACAATGAAAAGCCAAATTCTGCCACATTATTGGCAACCATCCTTATATCACTAAAAAGAATGATCTTATCATTGACAGATGCTAAGACTCAATGGTTTGAATCACACCATGTGTTAAAAATTAAAAGGGATAAAATCACAATATTGCTAATCTGGGAAAGAATAGAGGAGAAATAATTGTTAGGAACTACAAGGCCAAGACTTGAAAATTGATCACATATCTTAATCCAAAAAAAGCTTAGCATGAAATTAGCATAACAATAGACCAGATAATACACTGAGCAAGTCTAGGTCCACTCTGTATAAAGCTTTAAATTGGAAAAATAGTATCTACAGTATGTTTCTATTTCTTTTATAAATATAGATATAAGTTCATGCATAGAAAAAAAAGAAAAAACTGTAAGAATATATACTGACCTGTTAACATTATTTGTATAAAGGATGAGGTTGGAATAAGGAAATTTTTACCTTCTTAAACAACCTTGTCTCCAAGTTTCAATATTTATACACAAAATACATTATTCTTATAATTAGTAGAAATATATAACAATTTTAAACAAATAAAAAGTCCTACTGAAAGAATTATATCACGGTATAATAGAAACATATCAAACCAAAAATCAGAAAGCTTGGGTTCAAAGAATTGAGGCTCCTACAGACCAGCCATGAAATCGTTGGTCATTAATATTGGTGGTGGTGGTTGTGATTGTTGTTGTTACTACAACAATGTTCCATCAACTGTTCCAAAGAACCCCTTAAATTTGCCCAAGTCCCCTCTTCTGGAATTCTGCCTCTTTCGTGTATATTGTATGCCAGCATTGCCCTCTACCCACTATATGTTGCATTGCAACCTGCTCAAAAAGATGTTTTACCCCTGTGGTTGAGTAATGAATGCACTAAAAATATCATTTGTTGTTGTTTGCCGTCGAGTCAGCCCTGACTCATAGCGACCCCTCCTTGGGTTTCTGAGGCAGTATCACTACGGAAGTAGGATTGCCCAACCTTCTTTCCGAGGAGTGGCTGGTGGGTTTGAACCGCCAGCCTTCTGGTGAGCAGTCAAGTGCCTTAGGCACTATGCTACCAGGGCTCCTAAAAATATCATATAATGTACCTTAATCTTTACAAAGACATCCTAGATTCTCTTCCTACACTACAGCTAGAGGATGGAAAAGCACAATTGTTTGGTGGAAGGTGACACGTGAGTATTGAAAGGCAAGAACCTACCTGTGATCCTCACTGGGATGACCTGCAGAAGTGACCCAGCAGAGCATCCTCATCCCTATGTTCTGCTGCTGGATGACTCTTTTAAACCAAGAAGCTCTGAGTTCTATCTTGTCCTGCATTTACCACTAGTAGCTACAAACTCAAACTGACCCCATTATTATCAAGTTGATTCCGACTCATAGCAACCCCCATTGGGTTTCTGAGGCATTAAATCCTTACAGAGTGGATTGCCCTGTCTTCTTTCCACAAAGTGGCTGGTGGGTTTGAACTGCCAGCTTTCTGGTTAGCAGGCAAATGCCTTGGGCACCGCACCACCAGAGCTCCTTATTAAGTAGCTATAAACCAAAACCAAACTCATTGCCATCAAGTGGAGTCAACTCATAGCGACTCCTCCTTGGGTTTCCAAGGAGGAATCGCTATGAGTTGGATCCCACTTGATGGCAGTGCGTTGCATTGTTACAATCTCTACAGAAGTAGAGTGCCCAACCTTCCTTCCGGGGAATGCCTGGCGGGTTTGAACCGCCAGCATTCTGGTTAGCAGTCATATGCCTTAGGCACTATGCCAGCACCTAGGAAAAGTCTTTGAACTCTGGGAAGACATTCAAGACACATATGTGAAAGTGAGGCTGTCTTTTCTGCCTATCCTAGATAAGGTATATGGGGTAATTCATGAGTAACTTCTTGAATTTTATTTCAGCAAATATTTATCAAGTGTTGATACTATAGTATGTGCCACATGCTATAAGAGCTAGGGATACGAACATAAATGAAGCATGGTCCCCTACTCTTTGTGTATCATATAGGAGTTACCGGCTCAAATTGTTATATGAAAAGTTTTAGAAGTGAAAAATAAACATAAGTTCATTCATTCTCGTTAACAGATGAAGAAGCTTTGAACCATAACCTCAAGGAGTTCACTTATTAATATTCAGTTTATATTAATGTACAGGAATGGAAGTGAGAGGTGGGATTTATCAATCTTTTAGTGAGTCAGCACATACTTACTGAGCACTCACTATGTCCTAGGCAATGGACTCAATACCAGTGATACAACAAAGACAAAAACTAATTTCCAGAAGCTGACAGTAAACAAACAAATTAGCAAGTAAGGCAACCTGTGACTCTCTTATTTCCTCAGGAAAGACAACGCATCTGGTCTTGAAAGTCTATCCCTTATGAGGTTAGGAATGGAAGGGAAAAGGAGTAGCCAGGGAGACTTGCCTGGTAAATGAAAAGTAAGGACAAATGTGAGCATGAAGTTCTGACTATGCCAGGTTAATTTAGGATAAACCTGCTGGAATTTAGGTTTCCCTGAAGCTAGAAGCAGGGCCTTTACTAAAGTGCACTGAACTTGGGGGACTTCTCAGATCACTTCTAGTGAGTAAAGGCTCTGGGAGCAATCTTTAATTAATTGACAATAAAGAATATAGGAAACCAAATCAGGATCTCGAGTAGCTCAGGGCTAGGACCAAACACAGATTTCTAATCTGTGCTCAGGAAGGTGCTAGCTTCAGAGGCCACTGTTTTTCAGTTACTCTCACTGTATCTTCTTGCTAAAAAATGTGAATTGTCCAGAAAGTCTGGTTCTACCATTGTGGAGAGGGGTGTTGTTTTTAGTTGCTAGTCCTGCACTACCCTCCCAATCATTGCCATGCTTGAGCCCATCATTGCAGCCACTGTGTCAGTCCATCTCGTTGAGGGTCTTCCCATTTTTCTCTGATCCTCTACCTTACCAAGCATAATATCCTTTTCCAGGTACTAGTCCCTTCTAACAACATGACCAAAGTGCAAGAAACTAGGTCTGGCTGGCCATTCTTGCTTCAAAGGAGCATTCCAGCTCTCCTTCTTCCAAAACAAATGTGTTCATTCTTCTGGCAGTGCATGTTATTTTCAAAATTCTTTGCCAACACCACAACTGAAATGCATCAATTCTTCTTCAGTCTTCCTTTTTCATTGTCCTACTTTCACATGCATATGAGGTGAATGAAAATACCATGGCTTGGATCAGGCCCACTTTAGTCTTCAAGGTAATATCTTTGCTCTTTAATACTTTAAAGAGGTCTTTTGCAGCAGATGTGCCTGGTGAAGAGAGATCAATATAAAATTTTTTTTTTTTTTGTCTTACCAAACACTCTCATGCATGTAGTCAATAGACCACAGTCTAAGATGTATTATCTTAGAGGTTGTTTTCTAACATTTACCACAAATTTAATGACTTAAAAAAATTATTTTTTTACAGTTCTAGAAGCTAAAGTCTGAAATCAAGGTGTGAGCAGGCTTGGTTTCACCCAGAGGTCTGAGGAAGAATCTGTTCTAATACGTCTTTCTTAGCTTCTGACAGCTTCTGGCAATCCTTGGTGTTTTTTGGCTTATAGACACATCACTCTAATCTCTCCCTCCATTTTCATATTGTCTTCTTCTCTGCTTGTCTGTCTCAAATCTCCTTCTCTCTTTCTCTTATAAGGACAACTGTCACTGAATTTAGAGCCCATTCTAAATCCAAGATGATCTCATTTAAAGATTCTTAACTAATTACATCTGCAAAAAAAAAAAAAAATCCCTTTTCCCAAAATAGGTCTGGCATTCTAGGACTTAGGACTTGGGGGGACTGAGGGGGGATTATTGAATTCACTACAGAGCTATACCAAGGAGTGTGATGAAATGGGTAAAAATTCCAGAGCACTTAGATATGAAACCCTAAAGGCTTCAGATGTGTACTAGAAAATGATATTGTTGTTGGATGTGCTATAGTGATTCACCAGAGCCACATGCAAGGCTAGAAATGTGCACATTTGCCCAGAAGTATAAAGAAAGCTGCTGCAAGCCAGAAAAATGTTTTTGTAAATACCGTGGGATGGTGTCTTAGTTTCTTAGGAGCTCTGGTAGCTTAGTGCCTAAGGCACTTGACTGCTAACCAGAAAGCTGGCAGTTCAAACCCACCAGCCATTCCTCGGAAGGAAGATGGGGCAATCTACTTCCATAGTGATACTGCCTCGGAAACCCAAGGAGGGGTCACTATGAGTCAGGTCCGACTCCACAGCACATAACAATAACATATAACAAGCTATAGCAGAAATACCAGATGTGGCTAGTTTAAAAAAAAGCAGAAATTTATTTTGTCACAGTTTAGGAGGTTGACCTTCGAATTCTGGGCACTGGCTCTACATGAATGCTTCCTGTCACTTTGTGGGAAGATCTTAATCACAGCTTCTGTAACCCAGGCATTCCTCAGTTCCTTCATGATTTCCATGTCACATCTATCTTTCCCCCATCTGTGCTTGCTTGCATCTCTTTGTGTCTAATCCACTCTTTTTTACATCTCAAAAGTCATTAAGTTCAAAACACACCCTATACTGATGTAGCCTCATTATTATAAGAAAGAAATCCTATTCCCAAATGGGTTTACATCCACAGGTATAGGGTTTAACATAACAACACATATGGAGGGGAGGCAAAAATTCAATCTGTAACACGTGGTAATAAAGAAATCACTATTTCTGGGAATATTGTTAATTTTCCTTTACTCTTCCATCTTCTCCCTGCAAGATTTAGAAGATCTATACTCTCAACATCAGTATGGCCACATGGGGCAAGAAAAAGCTGAGATCCAGATAGAATGTTGTTGTTATGTGCTCTCGAGTCAAACCTGACTCATAGTGACCCCTCCTTGGGTTTCCGAGGCGGTATCACTACAAAGTAGATTGCCCAACCTTCCTTCAGAGGAGTGGCTGGTGGGTTTGAACAGCCAGCCTTCTGGTTAGCAGTCAAGTGCCTTAGGCACTATTCTACCAGAGCTCCCTCCTGATAGAATAGGTCTGATGAACTGTGCTTCCTCCCAGAAACCAGTCTGACTTGACCAAGTATTCATTTCCCCATGTTCAAATACCCAGCCCATCCATGCTAGATAACTCTGAAAGAGGCAACATAAGTCATAAAGGAGGTAGACAACATGGTTCAAAATGAAGCCTAGGTAAGGGGAAAAGTTTTTCATCTCCTGAGCTGAAACTTGCTTTTCAAAATACATGCTTTGTTTCCATTTTCCTGAGTAAAGTAAGGTTGTAGATTATATTTTTCTATATTCAAAAATTGTGTGAACTTTGTCACCAAGTTTTCTACTTTTAAAAAACATTTTACAACTAACTTTCCAACAGGATGGTTCTTTTGTAGCTATGACCTTTAATTCAGATAAAGCTAATAAAGTTTAAAAAAAATAGTCCCAATCTTAAAAATCCCTTGTTTTTCAGTCCTGTCTCAGTGTAAGCAGCGGGCAATTACATTCTGCAGTAAAAGAGTGACATCTGCAGGAGGACTGTGAAGCTACAGGGTGGATCCACAGGAATTCCCAAAAGCAATTTTTCAGGGCACTGACAGCCTTTCATAGCGAACATTGGTAAACTTCTTGGTGCCTCAGTTTCTTCATCTGCAAAGAGATGATAATAATTTCACCTATATCATAGAGTTGTAATGAACCACAGCTTGTTACACACTTAGCAAATTGCCTGGTATAGGACAAGCTCTCAATAAATGATTTCTGTGGCTTGGGTTATAGTGACGGTGGTGGTTCTACGCTTTTGCATTGTAATTCTTTAAATTCTTTAAAAAAAAAAAAAAAAAGACCAAAGGAAAAGGGGCCCTGAAGCTACTCAGATTATTCTGGTCATTCTATTTTTCATAGAAACTCTTTCAAACAGACAAGAATCTATCTCATTTTTAAAGACCTTTGAGAAGGAAATTCCACAACCTACCACAGCCATTCCACAGTTTTCTAATCTTCAGCAATGATAGGTTCAGGCACACATAGTTAGATAGGCAAATTTTGTTTGGGGACCTCTTCTATCTCCCCTTTCAGAATAGACACCAATCCCCATTTTAGAACACACATCCCTTCATATATTCAAGAAACATTTGTTGGGTACCTACTATGTGCCAGCCAGTCACTGCTATTTTGCCTGCATACAGTGGTGAGCCAAATATATTCCCTATCTTGAAGAGTTTGTGATCTGCTAATCCTGCTACACTGTTGGATGCTCCTACTTCCTTTTCACTCACTGCCTCCCACGTCCTTTTTCAGCTTATGGTCTGTTCTCCCTTATAAACATTTTTATGCAGGGAACTTTCCATGATACTCCTTATTCCCAACAAAACCAAGCCCCCTATGTTCTGTTTTCTCGGGTTCTATTCTAAGTAAATCAAAACCAAATCAGTTGCTGTCAAATCAAGTTGACTCTGATTCATGATGATCCCATGTGTACAGAGCAGAACTCTACAGACCGTAGTGTTTTCAGTGGCTGACTTTTTGGGAGCAGATTGGTATAACTTTCTCCAAGGCACCTCTGAATGGATTCTAACCACCAAAATTTTGGTTAGCAATTGAGCACTGAAATATTTATGTCACCCAGAGACTCCCTGTGGTAAGTAGCAACCAGCTAATTCATTAAACTATTACATGCTAATTTTAATTGATCACACCACCAAGGTAATTTGAACACTTTTCAATGGAGTCTTTCTGGGAAATAATAACCATTTAGGCCTTTGTGTCAGATGGATGAAGACAATATTCTGAGTTAGTAAGGGCCTGTGAAGCAGCCCTACTACTTCAACCGTGAAGCCCTCCAAAGGGCAGAGCCAATCTTGCTATTTTTTTTTTTTTTTTTGGCTTTTTGTCACTGTTTGAAACTATTTCCTGATCGATCTCAATAGAGTTGAAGAACCTACCCCCCATTAGCTTTGACTCTAGACTACCTCCTTTAAAACACTGATAAAAGTAACTCTCTTCTCATTCTTCTTTCTGATACAAAGAGGCTTCCTACCATATTTCAAAACTGCCATTAAAAACTGAAAAATTAAGTTAGTTTGCATTTTAATTTACTAAAAAATTTAGATGGCAGAGAGCCAAAATGATGTAGCTACAACTTCTCTTGCCCAATTTTGTAAATTCAAATTAGACATAAGAATATTAGGAAACTACCATACCTGTTTGTTGTAAGAGAAATCTCTCCAAGTAGTTTTTGGCCTGTGCTCTTGGCCATTCTGCAAGTTGATGTGTATTTTGGATTCTGGGTTCTGTAAACAGTGATTCAATTTCTAATAGTACTTAATTATTAATAATAAAGATACATTGGTTGAATATCTTCCTTTAGTTGAATAGAATTATATTGAATGTATATTCATTAATCCACCACTCGTCTGTCAGTTTGTCATACTATAGTGGCTTGTGTGTTGCTGTGAGGCTGGAGGCTATGCCACTGGTATTTCAAATACCAGCAGGGTCACCCAAGGTGGACAGGTTTCAATAGGGCTTCCAGACTAAGACAGATTGGGAAAAAGGACAGGGTCATCCACCTTTCAAACACTGGGCCACTGAAAACCTTATGAATAGCAGTGAAATACTGTCAAATATATTACTGGAAAACTTTATGAATCACTATGAAACATTATCCAATGCAGTGCCAGAAAATAAGCCCCTCGAGTTAGAAGGCACGCAAATACAACTAAGGAAGAGCTGCCTCCTCACAGTAGAGTAGACTTAATGACATATGGAGTAAAGCTTTCAAGACCTCCATTTGCTGATGGGGCACATCTCAAAATGGGAAGAAACAGCTGAAAACATCCATTAATAATCAGAACAAAGAAGGTACAAGGCATGAACCTAGAAAAATCGGAGGTTGGCAAAAATGAAGTGGAATGCATAAAGATCGACATGCTAGGCATTACTGGTTTGAAATAGACTGGTAATAGCCATTTTGAATCAGACAATCCTATTTTCTACTATGCCAGCAATGACAAACTGAAGAGGAATGGAGTTTCATTCATCATCAAAAGGAATGTTTCATGATCTATCCTGGAGTACAATGCTGTCAATCATAAGATAATATTAATACATTTACAAAGAAAACAAGTTAATACAACTATTATTCAAATTTACACACCAACTACTAAATCAAAGATAAAGAAATTGAAGATTTTTACCAACTTCTGCAGTGTGAAATTGACCAAACATGCAATCAAGATATATTGGTTATTACTTGTGATTGGAATGTGAAAGTTGGAAACAAAGAAGAATCATCAGTAGTTAGAAAATCTAGCCTTGGTGATATAAATGATGCCAGAGATTGCATGATAGAATTTTGCAAGACCAATGACTTATTCACCGCAATTATCTTTTCTTCAGCAACACACAAATATTGCCAATACACATGGATTTCACCAGATGGAATACATAGAAATCAGATTGACTTTATCTGTGGAAACAGACAATGGAAAAGCTCAATATCTTCAGTTAAAACAAGGCTAGGAACTGACTGTGGACCAGACCATCAATTGGTCATATGTAAGTTCAAGTGGAAGCTGAAGAAAATTAAAACAAGACCACAAGAACCAAGATATGACCTTGAGTATATCCCATGTGAAGTTAGAGACCATCTGCAGAACAGATTTGACACACTGAATACCAACGACCAAAGGCCAGATGAGCTGTGGGATGACATCAATAACATCATACATGAAGAAAGCAAAAGGTCATTAAAAAGACAGGAAAGGAAGAAAAAAACAAAATGGATGTCAAAAGAGACTTTAAAACTTGCTCTTAAAGGTAGAGTAGCTAAAGCAAATGGAAGAAATAAAGAAATAAAAGAGTTAAAGAGAAGATTTCAAAAGGCAGCTGAAGAAGATAAAATATTTTAACGAAATGTGCAAAGACCTGCAGTTACAAAACCAAAAGGGAAGAGCATAGTTGGCTTATTTTCAAGCTGTAAGAACTGAAGAAAAAATTCAAGCCTCAAGTTGTAATATTGAAGGATTCTAGGTTGGGCAATCTACTTCTGTAGTAATACTGCCTTGGAAATCCAAGGAGGGGTTGCTGTGAGTCGGGTCCAGCTTGAGGGCACATAACAACAACAACAACAACTTGGTCAACATATAGAATGATGCAGGAAGCATCAAAAGAAGATAGAAGGAATACATAAAATCAAAGTACCAAAAAGAACGGATTGATGTTCAACTATTTCAGCAAGCAGCCTATGATCAAGAACAAATGGTATTGAAAGAAGAAGTCCAAACTGCACTGAAGGAATAGGTTAAAAAAAAAAAGTTTTCAGGAATTGACAGAATACCCATTGAGATGTTTCAACAAACAGATGCAGCTTTGAAGGTGCTTACTTGTCTACGCCAAAAATTTGGAAGAGAGCTACCTGGCCAACTGACTGGAAGAGATCCATATTTGTGCCCATTCCAAAGAAAGGTGATTCAACAGAATGTGGAAATTATTGAACAATATCATTAATATCATACGCAAGTAAAATTTCACCAAAGATAATTTAAAAATGGTTGCAGAAGATATATTGACAAGGAGCTTCCAAAAATTCAAGCGGGATTCAGAAGAAGACATGGAAAGAGAGATTCCATTGCTAATATCAGATAGATCCTGGCTGAAAGCAAAGAATACAAGAAAGATGTTTACCTGTGTTTCATTAACTATGTAAAGGCATTCAACTGTGTGGGTCATAACAAATTATGGATAACATTGTGAAGAATGGGAATTCCAGAACACTTGATTGTGCTCATGAGGAACCTATACATAGGCAAAGAGGCTATTATTCAAACAAAACAAAGGGATACTGCATGGTTTAAAATCAAGAAGGGTGTGCATCAGGGTTGTATCCTTTACCATATTTATTCAATCTGTACATTGAACAAATACTCTGAGAAACTGGACTATATGGAGAAGAATGTGGCATCAGAATTGGAGGAAGACTCATTAACAACCTGCGATATGCAGATGACACAAATTTGCTTGGTGAATGAGAAGATCATTTGATCTTCACTTAATGATGAAGACCAAAAACTAGAGTTGTCAGTACGAATTACTCTTCAACATAAAGAAAAGAAAAATCGTCACAACTAGACTACCAGAGCTCCTTATAAACAACATCATGATAAATGGAAAAAAAAGATTAAAGATGTCAAGGATTTCATTTTACTTGATTCCACAATCAACACTCATGGCAGTAGAAGTCTAGAAATCAGATGTCGTATTATACTGGCAAATCTGTTGCTAAAGACCTCTTTAAAGTGCTGAAGATCAAAGATGTCATTTTGAAGACCAAGGTGCGTCTAACCCAAGCCATGGTATTTTCAATCGCCTTATAAGCATGTGAAAGCTGAATAATGAATAAGGAAGACAGAAGAAGAATTAATGCCTTTGAATTATGGTGTTGGCAAAGAATACTGAAAATACTATGGACTTCCAGAAGAATGAACAAATCTGTCTTGGAAGAAATGCAGCCAGTATGCTTGTTGGAAATGAGAATGGCCAGACTTTATCTCATCTGCTTTGGTCATGCTGTCAGAAGGGACCATTCCCTGGAGAAGGCTATCATGCTTGGCAAAGTGAAGGGTCAGTGAAAAGGGTGAAGACCCTCAATAAGATGGATTTACACAGTGGCTGCAATGATGGGCTCAAGTATAGTTTACTGAGAGGATAGGGCACAACCAGGTAGTGTTTCTTTCTGTTGTACACAGGGTTGCTGTAAGTCAGGGTCAACGTGATGGCACCTAATAACAATAACAACGAGACTTCTGTATTACTGGTACATTTGAAGAAGAAAGCAGAGGGAAGCAAAAAGGTACCTAATGGACCTAAGAACACATGCAACTGAAAATCATCAACAGGTATTGACCAAAACGTGGGAGGACAAATTGATAACAGTAGCCAAAATGGGGAGAGGTTTTGTCCAATTGAATACTAGATGACTACAAAGGGTCTAGGGGATGACACAGAGGGGCTTGGCATCCTATTCTCTATGAATTCTCAAAACTGACCTCCCCAGATTGTCTTCCTAGACAGGGCCCCACAATGAGGAAAGATTGCTATGCGTGGAATAAACAACAACAACAAAAAAGAGGATAGACACAATGAAGACAAAGGGAAGAGAGGTCCAGATGAAAATGTAAAAGGAGAATTGATTCAGGAATCACATAAGGTAAGTTATTATGTTTTTTAAAAATGTAAACGATACCAGAGAGGGTTCTGAGAAATTAGGAAAGCTATCTAATCCATGTGCCTTTGTAAAGGTCAGGAAAAATAAATTCATTTAAAAAATAGAAAGTATAGAGGCTGAATTCCAATAAAAATTACTATGATAAAAAAGAGAAGAGTAACATCCCAACAGATGATGAAAACATACAAAAATCACATTCTAAAACCACAGATCAAAACCATGATATGTAATTTCACAATGAGCTTAAAGACATTAAGAAAATTATAAAAGATATGGAAGAACAACATAAATTCAAATTTTGAAACTCAAAACTGAGGTGACAGAATTTGAGAAAGAATTAAGGTAAAAGAATAAAATTATTTTAGAAACAAACAATAAATTAAAAGAAACATAATAGTGAAGAGGGGAAAAATGTTAAATAAATGAGAAGGAAGGAAGGAATAATGAAGATTTGAAGAAAGTTAACAAATATTGAAAATAGACAAAGATGAGCCAATTTATAGATATCAAAGTCCCTAAAGGAGATTCAACAGAGATTCAGAAGAGGATGTGGAGAGGGATATCATTGCTGATGTCAGATGAATCTTGGCTAAAAGTAGAGAATAGTAGAAAGATGTTTGTTGCTATTGTTGTTAGGTGCAGTCAAGTCAATTTTGACTGATGGCAACCCTGTGTACAACAGAAGAAACACTGCCTGGCCCTGCACCATCCTCACAATCATTGTTATGTCTGGGCCTGTTGTTGCAGCCACTATATCAATTCATCTCTTTGAGGATCTTCCTCTACCAAGTATGCTGTCCTTGCCCAAGGACAAGTCCCTCCTGATAATGTGTCCAAAGCATGTGAGAGAAAGTCTTATCATTCTCTCTTTTAAGGAGCATTCTGGCTGTACTTCTTCCAAGATTTGTTAATTCTTCTGGCAGTCCATGGTATATTCAATATTCTTTGCCAGTGCCATAATTCAAATGCATCAGTTCTTCTTCAGTCTTCCTTATTCATTGTCTCTAGCTTTTGCATACATATGAGATGATTGAAAATACCATGGCTTGGGTTAGATGCACTTTCATCCTCAAAGTGAAATCTTTGCTTTTTAACACTTAAAGAGATCTTTTGGAGCAGATTTGCCCAATGCCATGTGTCTTTTGGTTTCTTGACTGCTAGTTCTATGGGTGTTGATTGTGGATCCAAGATGAAATCCTTAACAACTTCCATCTTTCCTCTGTTCATTATGATGTTGCTTATTCATCCAGTTGTGAGGATTTTTGCTTTCCTTGTGTAGAGTTGTAATCCACACTGAAGCTGTAGTATTTGGTCTTCCTCAAATCAAAGAAAGATGTTTACATGTGTTTTATTGGTTATACAAAGGAATTCAATGGTGTGGATAATAACTGAAATTCCAAAACACTTAATTATGCTCATGAAGAACCTTTATATAGACCAAAAGTCTGTTGTTTGAACAGAACAAGGGGATACTGTGTAGTTTAAAATCAGGAAAGGTGTGTGTCAGGGTTGTATTATTTCACCATACTTATTCAGTCTGTATGCTGAGCAAATAATCTGAGAAGCTGAACTACACGAAAAAGAATGTGGCATTAGGATTGGATGAGGATTCATTAACTAACCACCTGCAATATGCAGAGGACACAACTTTGCTTGCTGAAAGTGAAAAGGACTTGAAGCATTTATTGATGAAGATCAAAAACTTCAGGCTTCAATATAGATTACACTTCAACATCAAACTAAAATCCTAACAGCTGGAATAATCAACAATATCATGATAAACAGAGAAAATACTGAAGTTGTCAAAGATTTAACTCTGGATCCACAATATTACCCAAGGAAGCAGCAGTCAAGAAATCAATTGACATATTGCATTGGGCAAATCTCCTGAATGTTGTCAGAAGGAATCATTCCCTGGAGAAGGATATCATGCTTGGTAAAGCAGAGGGTCAGCAAAGATGGGGAAGAATCTCAACAAGGTAGACTGACACAGTGGCTGCAAGGATGGGCTCAAGCACAGCAAGGATTGTGAGGATGGCACAGGACCGGGCAATATTTCGTTCTGTTGTACACAGGGTCTCTGTAAGTCAGAGCCAACTCAATGGCACCTAACAACAACAACAACACCACCATATACATGAGTATATGAGTCTAGAGTAATCAACATTAAAACATATTCTTATAAAATTACTGAACTTTTAAAAAAGTGTTGTTAAATCTTTTTGACATCTAACCAAAACAGTATATGATTTATAAGGAAAAGAAAAATGGATTATCATCAGATTCTTGCATAGTAATATTCTTGAACATTTTCAGAATACTCAAGGAAAGAACATATAAGTCAAGGACATTATATGCACAAATTAGCCTTTAATAGAAAGGATCCACAGACATTTTTAATGATATTACAAGAACTCAGAGAATATTGATCCCATAAGTTCTTTCTAAGGAGTTTCCTAGAGAACAAGCTTCAGACAATCAAAAGGACTAGATAAACATTAACATAAAAACTAGCAGCAAGCACTACTTATACATATAAATGAAGGCTAAAAGGGAGAGAATGTCATATATAATGGCTATGTGATCTGATAATTCAGAAATAAGACAACCATGAAAAACTGTGAAGAACAGAATAGGCAGAGGCTATGTAAATTTAAAATAATTATTTTCAGTAATCATATTTGGTGGTGGTAATACGAATATTGCTATTCTGAGATTGCTGTGTACCTGATATGGGATAAAGAAAATCAGTAATTATGTAATATTCTACTTGTATCATTCTATGCATCTTTGCTAACCAAGAATTTGGTGAAAATCCTGCAGTACTCAATTTTAATGGGAAATATGAGTATAAACTTGTGTGATATTTAATCCTTAAATATAAATATATATTGGAATGAGTATCCTTGGCACTTAACATTGGGAGCTCTGGTAGCGTAGTGCCTAAGGCACTTGACTGCTAACCAGAAGGGTGGTGGTTCAAACCCACCAGCCACTCCTCAGAAGGAAGGTTAGGCAATCTACTTCCATAGTGATACGGCCTTGAAAACCCAAGGAGAGGTCGCTATGAGGTGAGTTCGACTCAACGGCACATAACAACAACAGCACTTACATTGTGGTCATTAAAGCAAACTGAGCCTTTTTGGAAATATGACTGATTCCAAATCTGGGACAGGACATGTACACAATGAACCTGGAACCTGGAATATCTTGACATACCAGGTAGGAGGAAGTTAACAATGACCACTAGGGATATGTCAAAATAATTCAGGAACCAATTTCAATTTTGGCTCCTACTGGCCAAAAATGGGATTAATTCGGGCATCATGAAGAGAAGAATGGCAAAGAATCGAAATGATTAAGTATTTTTAAAGTCATAAATTTAAAGTGACATTTAAAAAAATGAATTGGCTACCTCCTGAAGATGACAGAGAACCACCTTTATTTTAAAACTGGGTAAATAAAAAGAAAGAATCAAGCTTTTGTCCTGCTTTTCCAATATGAACTGTTCCATTTGGTAACGAAACAGTAGAAGAGGGTAACTCCTTATAAAAGTTATTCCAGCTAACATATGGAAACAAAATGATAGAATTTTAATATTGCTATTTTGCAACTACTCATGAATTAATAGATCTACCTCTGGTAGCGTAGTGCCTAAGGCACTTGACTGCTAACCAGAAGGCTGGTGGTTCAAACCCACCAACCACTCCTCGGAAGGAAGATGGGGCAATCTATTTTTGTAGTGATACTACCTCGGCAACCCAAGGAGGGGTCACTATGAGTCAGGTCCAACTCGACGGCACATAACAACAACAACAACAACAACAACAGCAAGGCATTTAGCATCATGGCTGCTAACACCAAACAAGAACAAAACATTATGTGCCTTCTGATGAAAGAACTTATTACCACCTACAGTCCCACTCTAGGGAGCAAACCCAAGTTGGAAAATTCCTCTGGATACAGTCACCAATTTGTAGAAAATAAAAAAGAAAGGGAAATATTGAACTGTTTCATGATTTTAAAAACAGCAGGATCCAGACTGAGCTATTCTATGGGTTCGTTTGCAGATAAACTGTCAGGAAAGAAAAGAATGGAAGAGAACCTGTAGATTGTAAAGGACTAAAAGTCATATCAAGTTTTTGTAATACAGGCAAGACTAAGCTACCATATCTAGGGATTCTCACTTGGATAATAAACCAATCAAGAAACCCAAGGTAGTGGTTACTATAAAAGTCAAGACAATAGTTACTTTTGAAAGAAGGGTGGGCGTTGCAGTTGGTATGAGGGGATGAATAAGTTCTATTTTGTTGTGGTTTATTTGTTTGTATCTGTATTTTTAATTGCACAATAAAAAGGTTTTTGAAAAATCCATTGATTGTATCATTACTGATAAAAAGAAGCTTCAATAGAGCAATAAGAAAAGATTGCAATGAGATAAGGAACAAAAGGAAAGTTAGGAACTGAGATAAAACTGTAAACTACAGTTTCTGGAAGTATGGCTGAGAAAGAGCACTGTAGGAAGAATGACATATGGCAAAAAGAGGGAAGTTTTCTCTTTCCTTTTTGTTTGCTTTGAAATAAGTAAGATTTGAAAATGTTTATGTGCTGAAGGAAAAGACAAAACAGAGGAGAGTTGGAGATACATCTGAGAGAAAAAAAAACAGAGCAAGCCTCCTGAGGAGATTAAAGGGAATGGGAAAATAGGGAATCTGATCCATGAGAAGCCTTCAGTAATCACTTCTACTGAGACAGAAGGGAAGGAAACAAAGAATGAGCTTTAGTTATTGGTGGGTGTAAAAATGGCATGGTGGGGCAATGGCAGACCTCCTCAACTAACTTCACCAAGGGGAAAGAGAATCAACATCAACAACTCAAAGCTGACTCCTATGAGGCAGAGGTCAGGCATACCTCCATCCTCCAACCTTTTTACCAGTTCTGACACCAGCTGTTTCTTCCACATCATTCTCTACTGCTCTGCTGGGTTTGATAATTCATTGCGGTGGCCACAAAGAACTCACAGATCATACTCACTGTTATGGGGTTAATTAGGGAAGTAACTGGTTATAATAGGATCAGGAAAGACTCAGGATATAGTTCTCCAGCTCTCAGCTATGCCCACAGATAGGCCTCTCCCTGGCCCTCAGCTTTTGGCCCTCAGCCCCTTGAGCTCCTTGGGCCTCTTGGGCTATTTGGCCTCTGCCTTGCTCAGGCAAGTATTACAAAGTTCTTTAGCTATGCTGGTAAGTATCCAGAGGCTCCTTACTCTGCCAGTAAGCCTCTTGCCCAAAGGTGCTCAGCTTTCTCACTCTGGGGGCCAGGAAGCCCACTGTGCTGTCTTGTGTTGGTCTCTGGTTCTGCTGCTGTTTCTCTGCTGCTGCTTCTCACCATCTCTCAGCATCTCTAATGTCACAACTTCTCTCTGTCTCCTGGATTTGGGAGGTTCCCAGCACAGGGACTCTGGGTCGGAAGGACACACTCTGCTCCTGTCTCTTCTTCTTGGTGGTAGTCAGGATATCCTGTACACCTCTGGGATGGCTCATTTTAAGCCTAGCAGGATGGAAAACTGACGAATCCCCTTGTTAGGGTTCCTTATACCTTATCTGCATGGTCCCATCCCCACAAGGGTGCCATGTAACTTATTTACATCATTAGCAAGCTATCTCCTCGGCGGGCCAAAAGCACTTCATTTGCATATTCCCAGCCAATCTTAGGGTGGGAGTTACAAGACCATGCTGTGAAAGGCCATATAAAAGCGATCCATTATACCACAGTGAACTCGTAGATGTAGGGCTAGTGCAGGAACCTGATGTCCCCACTATCTGACACCTATTTTCTCTGTGAAAAAGGAAGGAAGTCATTGATCTACTAATGGAGGTGGGAGATGGTGAGCATAAGGTATCTGATGAATGTCTGAAATATCCAAGCAGTATTGAAGGCTCCATAGAGATTATAGATTTAATTTGTAGAGATGTAAATTCATGCAATTTTGTAATTTTCTTAAGGAACCTAGGTGTAGATCTAAAGAAGGCATCATTAAATCAATAAAGAACTATTTGTTTTTTTCAGATAAGGCCATTAGGCAGAGGAATTGAAATCTTGGACAAGAAACTAACTGAGGTGAGGAGCCAAGGACTGGATGGGAAAGGAAGAAAAGGAGAGACTGATAAAACAGGTCCAAAGGAGGAGATGACTCAGATTTTTGGCTTAGAAGACTAATTGAATAGGGATTTAGAGATGAAAAACGGATTTGGGAGAAAAGATAATTCATTTTTAATATTTTGGGTTCCTATGCCTATTTATAGGAGCTCTGGTAGCATAGTGCCTAAGGCACTTGACTGCTCACCAGAAGGCTGGCGGTTCAAAGCCACCAGCCACTCCTCGGAAGGAAGGTTGGGCAATCCTACTTCCGTAGTGATACTGCCTCGGAAACCCAAGGAGGGGTCGCTATGAGTCGGGCCGACTCGACGGCAAAACAACAACAACAACAACATGCCTATTTATACAGATTAGTCTGGGAGTACGGAAAGGCAATCTGGCCTGAAGCTACACATTTAGGGTTATCAGCTTAAAGATAGTAACTGAAGTCATGAAAGCAGAATATTTAAAAAACTGAAGAAAGAATCCTGAGAAACAAGCCGGTATATAGGTCAGGCAGAGAAAGAGCAGCAATCAAAAGTCCCTGGGATGGATAGGCCAAAGAGGTAAGGAAAAAATGCAGGTGAGGGTTGTCCCAAAAGTCAAGAAAAAGACTTATTTGGGAGAGCGATAAAATGTCAGTGTTGCTGCTGAGATTTGTGAAGATGACCATCTAAAAGATATCGGGGGGGGGGGGAGTGGTTCAGCCAGCACTGTCTTCTGGGAGCAGTGCAGTTGGACACAAGTTTGCGTGGGAGTGCTTTCCCTTTGTCAATAATTAATGACTGGAATCAGTCTGGCCGAATTGGATCTTTACCAGAGTGCAGAGTGCGAGGCCGAACACCTAACTGTGGGAGACTCGGAGGAGCCAGGAGCAGCAGGAGCACAGGGAAGCTCACAGCAGCCAGGGAGGAGCCAAAGCATCCGTGCTCACCTAAGCTGCAGGGAGGTACAGTCAACGGGGAGATAAGCATCTCCCAAAATATCTATTTGAACTGCAAAGTAGTTTTCATAGGATAGGATTTTCATCTTTGTAAAAGGAAAAAAATAATATTGAGGTATAATACAATTCATAAATTTGTTTAACAGTGTTATGATATTAAGAATTTGGATGGGTTTTTCTATTTGCTTTTTACTGTGTTGGAAACCAAGATGTTTCATTCAACAGAAGTCAAATTTTCTATTGAAACATTCTCTACCAAAAGAAGAGAAAAATACTTTGTTACTTTCATTGTTCACCTTTGTACAGTTCATTAAAAACTATGCAAGGAAAATAAAAATAAATAAATAAAGATGTCTCAGTCATGTTTCTTTTCTTAGACTCTAGGAAAATGTCTGAGACGTGTTGTTGTTAGATGCCGCTGAGTCTTTTCCAAGTCATAGCAACCCCACGTACAATAGAATAAAACCCTGCCCAGTCCTGCACTATCTTCACAATCCTTGCTGTGCTTGCCCCCATTGTTGCAGCCACTGTGACAATGCATCTCGTTGAGGGTCTTACCCTTTTTGATGACCCACCAGTTAACCAAACATGATATCTACTCCAACAACTTGTCCCTTCTGATAATATGACCAAAGCACGTGAGATGAGGTCTGGCCATTCTAGCTTCTAAGAAGCATTCCAGCTGTACTTCTTCCAGGACAAATTTGTTCATTCTTCTGGCAGTTCACGGTATTTTTGGCATTGATCACCAAACCACATTCAAACGCATCAATTCTTCTCTAGTCTTCCTTATTCATTTTCCAGTATTCACATGCATATGAGACGATTGAAAAGACCATGACTTGGGTTAGGCCCACCTGAGTCTTCAAAGTGACATATTTGCTCTCTGACACTTTACATAATTTTTTTTTTTAATTGTGATTTGGGTGAAGATTTACAGAGCAAATTCACTTTCCATGCAGCAGTTCACATATACTTTGTCTCATGTCATTGACCACA
>NW_006921857.1:2132446-2136157 GCF_000298275.1 Orycteropus afer afer | reverse complement strand
CTGGTTAGCAGTCAAGTGCCTTAGGCACTATGCTACCAGAGCTCCTAAAAGTAGTTAAGTTAAAAGTTAAACCACATGAATGGGCTAGGGAGAATGGAAATGGGCTATAAATTATTAAAGTCAGTCCAGAAGTAATTCTGCAATAGGCTTCATGGGTACATTGTTGTTGACCAAAGCAGTTTCCATTCTCAGTTCTTCAGTGTAGTATCCTGCCAAAACTATGACTCATCTAATTTCTCTGTTTCTCATAACCTCTAAGTGTTTTCTCTACTTCTGCTTCAAATACTAGGCTATAGATTCTCTTCCCGAATCGCCAGAAAGAAATTGACTAGTCCAAATAATTACCATTGTTCTTGTATGACATTTGAGTCAGGACATCTTACGGGCCACTGATCCACCTTTGGGTCATCAGTGGCCATAAAGTAGGGTCATGTGGTACCAGCAAGTATACCTGTAGAAGGAACTCTCCAAAAGGGATCTGTGGAAGGAGCAAGCAGATATTCTCAAAATGATCTTCAGCCACTAGGAAATGAGAATCACAGGAGATGGCCCAAGATGATAGCATAGTCACATAGACCATGTCATTCATCTTCCTACAACAACAAAGAATTTAGAAAACAAGTGACCAATACAAATGACAATCTAGAAAGTCAGGACAGAAAATGGAAGAAAGAAGAATTAAATCAAACACTAAAAGGAAGGAAAAGCTTAATGAACACAGAGAACAAGGAGACTTACAGACTGCAGACACTCTGCCAGCCAGCTCAGTGTAAAATGGCCATCTTGAGATGAAGCAAGCAACATTCCTGGGTAAGGTGCACAGGAAAGCAACTTCACAGAAACCCCAATAGAGACAGAAATGTTGTGTAGAAAAACCCAAGCAAAGCAATGTGAGCAGAATATCAACTGGATCTAAGGAAGGAAAGTGCCAGAAGGCAAGTGAGAGTCCTAGAGTTCCAGGCAACCATAAAGCCGGAAGGAAGCCAGAAAACAGGGACAGAACTATTACCACCAGTGGTCCCTGATGATTTGACTGGGTGATACTGGCAGAGGATAGGATCCTTTGAATGGCAGCTATAGATTCCCCACCTGACCAAACTCTGGTCAGCCCCCTCAGCCCCACTCCACTGGATTAGGTTGAGTCTGGGTCCTGATTTCTGGATGCATTCTGTGGGGAGTGCCCTGGTGTCCATGCCAGAGACTGAGGAAACACACTCCCTCCTTCCTCACCCTTCCTGTGACCAGCAGTGTTCCCCATCTTGCCCCTCTCCATCTGGTGATCCATGATATGTGCTCTTGGGCCTAAGACCTGTGATCAGAGGCTCATGCCTGCTTCACCCATCCCTGCACCTGCCTAGCAATCAGTAGCATATGCTTCTGCTGCCACATTGGCAACAGCAATTGCAAACCCCTCTTCCTCCACACCCACCATGATAGGTGGTATGAGGTCCTATGCTACCCACCCAGTGACCAGACCTGTGTACCCTCATCCCAACCACCTGGCAGCCAGCAATGTATACACACAGTGCTGAACCCAGCAATTGCAAGAATGCTCCCTGTACCCATGCTCCAGTGGCCAGCTACACAGATACATCATCTCATCAGCATTGCCAGTCACATCGTGACAGGTGCCATCTGTACCTCTGCCAAATGGCAAGCAGAAGATTCTAGTATCCTCATCCTACACCCACTCAGGTGCAATGTCATATATCACACACCCAAGCAGTTCCTGTAAGCTGTCTGCCCGTGTATTGAAACCCCTTGATACCCTACCACCTACTGAGATGCCAATTTGTGGGCCTACCTCATCCATTTGAGTAAGACTTGATTTGAAGATTTGAAGGATCTTGACTACCCAACACTTGTCACCCAGTATCAGGGAAAGAACCTGCTTGGCCACCTCCACTCAATCAGATAAGGGAAGACACATGAACCTAACAACAGAGAGCTTGCATGAGAGTGAGACCCACTATACCCACTACTGAGAGGAAATCACACTCAGTCAACAGACACTACCAAAGTCACACGCAGACCAGAACCACAACAGTTAAAATAATACAAAGGAAGAAAGTTATTCAAAAGAGAAATAGAAGAAACAAACAATACATCAGCACAAAACAAGCACACATACAATCAATAAAGAACCGAAAAAGAAACAGAAAAAAAAAAAAAAAAACTCACTGTTATCAAGTCAATTCTGATTCACAGTAACCCCCTTTGGGTTTCCAAGGTGGTAAGTCTTTGCAGAAGTAGATTGCCCTGTCTTCCTTCCATGGAGTGGCTGGTGGATTTGAACCACCAACCTTCTGGTTAGCAGTCAAATGCCTTAGGCACTACACCACCAGCTCCTTAAAGAAATATATAAATAAATTAATTAATACCATATAATGCCTCAGAGCCTGGGGACAATAACAAATCATATGAAGAAACAGGATGAAAGAACTCAGAACAGAAAACTAAACAAGTGAGCAAAATAAAGGAGCAGAAAACCTTCCTGAGGAAGAAATGGTAATAAAACTACCTAGTAAGAAATTTTAAAAATTTATATATTGGATTCTCAAAGAGATCAAAGTAAATACAGATAAAACCTTAGAAGAATTCAGGAAAACAATTCCAGAACAAAATGACAAAACAGGCAATCAGAAACCATACAAAAACAATAACTAGAAATATAGAAGATTAACAATAAAATACTAGAAATAGATAATTCAATAGAAGGTCACAGAAGTAGAACTAAATCAGTGGAAGAAATCATTAGCACAATGGAGGGCAAATCCCTTGATACTAATTTGTTTGAGGAAAAATCAGAAAAAAGAATGAAGAAAGCCTAGGAGTTAGGTGGGACATTATCAAAAGGAATAATTTACATATCACAGAAATTCTAGAAGAAAAAAAATCAAAACGACTCAGTAAATACAAAATCGACCACAATGAAGGATATGAAAAGAAAATTCATAACCAAAAGAACTCAGCACAGAAAACTAAGCAGAACAAAGAAGTCATTAATACTCCCCTAAAAAGCACAACAGGAGCTCTGGTGGCTTAGTCTTAAGGCATTTGACTGCTAATGAGGCTGGCAGTTCACACCCACCAGCCACTCCTCAGAAGGAAGACTAGGCAATCTACTTCTGTAGAAATACTGCCTCAGAAACCAGAAGAGTGGTCGTTTTGAGTCAAATTGACTCCACAGCAGTGACTTTGATTTTTTAAAAAAAAAAGCCCTACAGACCCAGCCATTTCATTACTAGGTATATACCCTAAAGAAGTGAGAGCCATGACAAGAACAGATATACACACACTCATTTCATCGCAGCACTATTTACAATAGCTAAAAGATGGAAACAACCTAGGTGTCTATCAACTGAGGAATGGATAACCAAACTATGGTACATACACACAATGGATACTATGCAACGCTAAAGAATAAAGTAGAATCTGCAAAACACCGCGTAACGTGGATGAACTTAGAGGACATTATTCTCAGGGAAATAAGTCAATCACAAAAGGACAAACATTGTATTAGTCCGTTATTGTAAAAGTTAAGGAAAGGTTTGTCTATCGAAGGAAATTTTCTTTGCTGGTTACCAGGGGTGGGAGGAAGGGGAGAGAAGGCTGTTAGATAGATAGAGATAAATATTGATTTGGGTGAAGAGAAGGGCAATGTACCAAATGTGAGTGACCAATATGGCAGCATTGAGGATGAGAAAGACA
>NW_006921857.1:2125859-2131403 GCF_000298275.1 Orycteropus afer afer | reverse complement strand
AAAAAAAAAAAAAAAAAAAGCCCAACAATATGGCAGCAGTAAATTCACATCTATGTAAATGTGAACGGTTTAAATGCACCAGTCAAGAGACAGAGAGTAGCTGAATGGATAAAAAAACATGACTCATCAATATGTTGCTTACAAGAGAAACACCTTAGACACAAAGACACAAACCAGTTAAAAATCAACGATGGAGAAAATTACAACAAGCAATCAATAACTGAAAAAGTGCAGGAATGGCAATAATAATGTCTGATAAAATAGACTTTAAATCAAAATCCATCATTAGGAGACAAAGAAGGGCATTATATATTAAAAGGTCAATCCAACAAAGAACATAACAATATAAATATTTATGCACCCAATGACAGAGATCCAAAATACATAAAATAACTCTAAAAGATTGAAAAGAGAAATAATACAGTTCTACAACAATAAGAAGATTTTAACACACCACTTTCTATACCAGAAGGAGCTCTAGTAGCACAGTGCCTAAGGCATCTGACTGCTAACCAGAAGGCTGGTTGTTCAAACTCACCAACCACTCCACGGAAGCAAGATTAGGCAATCTACCTCCATAAACATCTGCCACTTTGGAAACCCAAAGGGGGTCACTATGTGTCAGAATCAACTCAATGGTGCTGGGTTTGGTTTTGCATTGGTTTTCCATGCTGGACAGAACTGAAAAGAAATTGAAAAATACAAAAGATATAAAAAACAGAACCAACCAACTTGAGTTCATCAACATATACAGAACACACTATCCAAAAGCAGCACAGTCCACATTCTTCTCCAATGCATATGGATCATTCTTCAGAGTAGACAATGTTTTAGGCCACAAAGGAAGCCTCAGTAAGTTCAAACACATCAAAAGAATACAAAGCATCTTCTCTGAACTACAACTCAACAACAAAAAGATAAAACAATCCAATGAAAAAATGGGCAAAGGACATGAACAGACAGCTCACCAAAGAGGACATTCAGGTGGCCAACAAATATATGAAAAGATGATCACAATCTTTAGTCATTTCAAAAAACCAAAACCACACTCACTGCATTGAGTCAACTCCAAGCCACAGTGACCCACATTGTGTTTCTGAGGAGGTATATCTTTATGGAAGTAGATTGCCCCATCTTCCTTCCACAGAGTGGCTGGTGGATTTGAACCACCAACCTTCCTGTTAGCAATCAAATACCTTAGGCACTGCACCACCAGAGCTGAGAGATGCAAATGAAAACTGCCATGAGATTCCATCTTACTCCTCCAAAAATCCCATGAATCAAAAAAAAACAAAACAACAAATGTTGGTGAGGTTGTGTGTGGGGCGGGGAGGGGAATGGAACTCTTATACATTGCTAGTGGGATTGCAAAATGGTACAACCACTATGGAAAAGGGTATGGCATTTCCTGAAAAAGCTAGAAACAGAAATACCTTATGATCCAGCAATACCACTCCTAGGTATATATCCTACAGATAAAAGAGCAGTGACATGAATAGACATATGCACACCTATGTTCATTAGAGCATTATTCACAATAGCAAAAAGATAAAAACAACTTAAGTGTCCATCAGTGGAAGGATGAATAAACAAATTGTGGTATATACATACAATGGAATACTTCACAGCTATCAAGAATAATGATGAGTCTGGGAAACATAACATGGATGATTCTGGAGGACATTATGCTGAATAAAATAATTACGAAAAGACACTTATTGTACGGCCCCACTATTATAAAAAGTCAAGAATAGACATATACTTAGACAGCAAAGTTCTTTGATGGTTACCAGGGATGGGATGGAGAGAGATGGGGGATAACTTTCTAGATAGTAGACACTTATTATATTTGGTGATGGGAAAGGTAATCCCAAATATGGGTGAGGTCTGTACAACCAGACCAAACAAAGCAAATAAAGACACTAAGAAGCAGCCACTCCTCAGAAGCCACTACTTCCTTAGTGATACCGCCTTGGAAACCCAAGGGGGTGTCGCTATGAGTTGGATCCGACTTGAAGGCAATGAGTTTGGTTTTTTTTGGTTAAGAAGTATGTAAGAAAAAGGGGCAATTTTGGTACATGCTACCACATATACAGGAGTTCTGGTAGCATAGTGCCTAAGGCACTTGACTGCTAACCAGAAGGCTGGCCATTCAAACCCACCATCCACTCCTCGGAAGGAAGATGGGGCAATCTACTTCCGTAGTGACACTGCCTTGGAAACCCAAGGGGGGTCTCTATGAGTCGGGTCCTACTCGACAGCAACATAACAACAACATATACAATTTTGCCACAATAAAAACAATTTAAAAAATGTGTATGGCTGTTGTTTTTAGGTGCTGTCAAGATGGCTGCAACTTGTAGCAACCCTATGTACAACAGAATTAAACAAAGCCTTGTCCTGTGCCATTCTCACAATCTTTGCTATGCATGAGCCCACCATCAAGCCACTCAATCCATCTCATTGAGGATCTTTTCCTTTTCGCTTGCCCTCTACTTTACCAAGCATGATATCCTTCTCCAGGGACCAGTCCCTTCTGACAACATGACCAAAATACATGAAATGAAGTCTAGCCATTCTCTCTTCTGAGGGGCATTTAGGTTGTACTTTCACCAAGACAGATTTGTTCATTCTTCCAGCATTCTATGCTATTTTCAGTATTCTTCACCAGCACCACAATTTACATGCACTAATGCTTCTTTGTTCTTATTCATTATCCAGCTTTCACATGTATATGAGGCCAGTGAAAAGATCAAGACTTAGGTCAGGTGCCCCTCAGTCTTGAAAGTGACTTCTTTGCTCTTTAACACTTTAAAGAGGTCTTTTGCAGCAGATTTGCCCAAGGCAATACATCATCTGATTAGTGCCTAAGGCATTTGACTGTTAACCAGAAGGCTGGTGGTTCAAACCAGCCACTCCTCAGAAGGAAGGTTGGGCAATCTACTTCTGTAGTGATAATGCCTCGGAAACCCAAGGAGGGGTCACTATGAGTCGGATCGACTCAACAGCAGTGCATTGCGCTGTTCTGTTGTGCTTCCATGAGTGTTAATTGTGGACCCTAGTAAAATGAAATCCTTGGCAACTTCAATCTTTTCTCCATTTATCGTGATGACACTATTTGGTCCAGTTGTGAGGATTTTTGTTTTCTTTATTTTGAGGCGGAATCCATATTGAAGGCTCTATTCTTTAATCTTCATCAGTAAGTGCTTCAAGTCCTCTTCACTTTCAGCAAATAAGGTTGTGTCATCTGCATATTGTTGATGAGTCTTCCTCCAACCCTGATGCCATGTCCTTCCTATGCTCCACCTGCTCAGAATATTCACTCAGCACACAGATTGAGTAAACATGGTGACACACACCTTTCCTGACTAAACTGTTTACTTAGTATTCCTTTGTTCTGTTTGAATGACTGCCTCTTGGTCTATGTACAGGTTCCTCATTAGCACATGTTATCTACTTAGCAGTGTTATCTATAATCTGTTATGATCCGCACAGTCAAATGCCTTTGCATAGTCAATAAAGCACAAGTAGACCTCTTTGTGGTATTATTTGCTTTCAGCCAAGATCCAGCTGACATCAACAATGACATCCCTCATTCCATGTCCTCTTATTAATCCAGCTTGAATTTCTGGAAGTTCCATGGAACCATTTTTGTACAAACTGCTGCAACCAATTTTAATTATTTTCAACAAAATTTTACTCGCATGTAATACTAATGATATTCTTCAATAATTTCTGCATTCTCTTGGATTACCTTTTTTGGGATGGGCCCAAGTATGGATCTCTTCCAGTCGGTTGGCCACATAGCTGTCTTCCAAATTTTTGGAAACAAGTGCTTTCATCACTACATCCATTTGTTGACAAATCTCAATGAGTATTCCATCAGTTCTTGAGGTCTTATTTTTTGCCAATTCCTTCAGTGCAGCTTGGACTTCTTCTTCACTACCATCAGTTCTTGATCATATGCTACCTCCTGAAATGGTTGAACATCAACAAATGCTTTACAGTACAGTGACTCTGTGTATCCCTTCCATATTCTTTTGATGCTTCCTGCATCATTCATGTTGTTGTTATGTGCTGTCGAGTTGGACCCAACTTATAATGACCCCTCCTCTGTTTCCATATTTTGCCCATAGAATCCTTCAATACTGCACTTCAAGGCTTGAAGTTTTTCCTCAGTTCTTGCAGCTTGAGAAATGCTGTGCCTGTTCTCACCTTTTGGTTTTCTAACTCCAGGTCTTTCCATTTTCATGGTAATACTTTATTTTGTCTTCACAAGCCTCCCTTTGAATTCTTCTGTTCAGCTCTTTTATTTCATCATTTTTTTCCATTCACTTTAGCTACTCTACTTCCAAGGGCAAGTTTCAGAGTCTCTTCTTACATCCATTTTGGTCTTTTCTTCCTTTCCTATCTTTTTAATAACCTTTTGCTTTCTTCATGTATGATGTTCTTGACATCATCCCACAATTCATCTGGTCATTGAATTGAATGTATCTAATCTATTCTTCAGATGGTCTCTGAATTCAGGTGGGATATAATCAAGGTCATATTTTGGCTCTTGTGGACTTGTTTTTAATTTCTTCAGCTTCAACTTGAACTTACATTATGAGTAGTTAATGGTCTGGTAGCATAGTGCCTAAGGCACTTGACCACTAACCAGAAAGCTGGCAGTTCAAATCCACCAGCTACTCCTCGGAAGGAAGGTTGGGCAATCTACTTCTGTAGTGATACTGCCTCGGAAACCGAAGGAGGGGTCACTATGTGTCGGGTCCAACTTGACGGCACCTAACAACAGTTACTGTCAGCTCCTGGCCTTGTTTTTGAGCTTATCCATCACTTCTTCCCACAGGTGTAGTTGATTTGATTCCTGTGTATTACATCTGGCAAAGTCCATGTGCACAGTCCTCATTTATGTTGTTGAACAAAAGTATTTCCAATCTGTAAGTAACTGTCCTTGAAAAATTCTAGCATGCCTTCTCTGCAGTCATTTTTATTACTAAGACCATATTTTCCAACTACTGATGCTTCTTCTTTATTTCCAACTTTCACATTCCACTCACCAGTCATACCTTGATTTCATGTTTGGTCAATTTCTGACTGCAGAAGTAGGTAAAAATCTTCAGTTTCTTCATCTTTAGCTTTAGTGCTTGATATGTAAATTTGAATGACAGTAGTATTCCTAGTAGGCCTATAAGATATTATCCTATCACTGACAGCATTGTACTTCAGGATAGATCTTGAAATGTTCTTTATGTTGATGATATGTATGGCTACATTTTGTTGTTGTTGTTGTTTGCCGTCGAGTCGGACCCAACTCATAGCGACCCCTCCTTGGGTTTCCAAGGCAGTATCACTACGAAAGTAGATTGCCCAACCTTTCTTCCGAGGAGTGGCTGGTGGGTTTGAACCATCAGCCTTCTGGTTACCAGTCAAGTACCTTAGGCACTACACTACCAGAGCTCCTATAGGTAGATATTAATACATATATGTGTATGTTGTTGTTGTTGTTTTATGTACCGTCGAGTCGGACCTGACTCATAGTGA
>NW_006921857.1:2074135-2125759 GCF_000298275.1 Orycteropus afer afer | reverse complement strand
CGGAAGTAGATTGCCCAACCTTCCTTCCGAGGAGTGGCTGGTGGGTTTGAACTGCCAGCCTTTTGGTTAGCAGTCTAGTGCCTTAGGAACTATGCTACCAGCGCTCCCATGTATGTGTATAGGAAGGCATATGTTGAGTAAATGCACATGCATGTATAGGTGTATCTGTAAGGATACATATATATATATATACATTTGTGTGTCCTGCATATACCTCCACACATATAACAAACCACATAGAGGGCACAGAGAGGCTTTCTAGACATATCTAAACACATCTTAGGATTAGTTTACTGGGTTAAAAGGCTTGGAACCATAACATTAGGGGGACAACTTAGTCACTTGGCATAACATAATTCACAAAGATAATGTTCTAGATTCTAGTTTAGTGAGTAATGTCTAAGATCTTAAAAGTTTGTGAGGGCCATCTAAGATACAATGGTTGGTCCCTACTTGTATGGAGCAAAAGAGAAAGAAGGAAATCGAAGGCTCAAAGAAGGAACTAGTCTATGAGATTAATAGTTTATATGAACTACTGCCTCTTCTAATTTAAAACCAGAACTAGAAGGTGCTCAGCTACTACTACTGACCATTCTGAGCAGTAACACAGTAGAAAGTCCTGGATAGAAAGGCAGAATAATGTAGAATAAAACTCAAACCCCCCCCAAAAAAGATTGGACCTACTAGTTTGATAGATACTAGTAGAACCCCAGAGACTATCACCCTAAAATAACCTTTGAACTTGAAACTGAAGCTATATCTGCAAATCACCTTTCAGCCAAAATAGTAGATTGGCTTATGAAATAAACAGTATCTTCTGTGAGTAATGTGTCCCTGAAACAATTAACTTTATGGGACCAAATGGTCAACATTTACCCAAAGCAAAGAGGAGAAAGCAAGGAGGGGAAGGAAAGCTAAATCAATGGAAATAGAACAAGCAGAATGGAGATAATGCGAATGCTGACACATAGTGAAAATTTTTCCAACCAATGTCATGGGACAATTTGTATAAAAATTGTTCAAGGGGAACCTAATTTGCTCCGTCAACTTTAATCTAAAACATAATAAAATATTATTGAAAAAAACAAAACAAAACAAACAGGGTGGGGCAATTCTACTCTGTCTTATAGGTCTCCATGAGTCAGAATTGACTCAATGGCACACAACAACAACTATATACCTGGAGTGTTAAATGAGTAGATTCACTCCTTTAATCCTTACAACACAAAGTAATGTTATTATTCATGGGGCACAGAGAAGTTAAGTAACTTGCACAAGGACACACAGCTAGTAAATGGATAAATAGGAATTTAAACACAACCAGTATGACCTCAGTGCTAAGCTCTTAACCACCAAGTCATAATTCGCTGACATTGAGTAAATCTTTATGGAAGCAGACTGTCTTTTCTTTGTCCCATGGAGAGGCTGGTGGCTTTGAATCACTGACCTTTTTGTTAGTTGCTGCATGCTTAAACCATTGCACAACCAGAGCTCCTTCACAAAGTCATACTACCTCTCAAATATCAACTAATATTGTTATTAGTTTCCATCAAGTCGATTCTGACTCATGGCGATCAATGGATGAAGAGTAAAACTGCTCCATAGGGCTTTCAAGGTTGTGCCCTTTCAGACACAGATTGCAAGGGTTGTCTTCTGAGGGGCCTCTGGGTGTGTTAGAATGCCCGGTCTTCCAGCTAGTAGTAGAGCACTTAACTATTTGTGCCACCCATTACTACCTTAATAATAAATAAATAAATAACCAAACTCATTGCCATAGAGACAAGGCCAACTTGTTGTTGTTGTTGTTGTTATGTGCCGTCGAGTCAAACCTGACTCATAGTGACCCCTCCTTGGGTTTCCGAGGCAGTATCACTATGGAAGTAGGATTGCCCAACCTTCCTTCCAAGGAGTGGCTGGTGGGCTTGAACCGCCAGCCTTCTGGTTAGCAGTCAAGTGTCTTAGCCACTATGCTACCAGAGATGAAAATTGAAAACAATGAGATACCATTTTGCCCCAGCACTAATAGCAAAGTTCAACGAGACAGAAAATAACAAATGTTGGAGAGGTTATGGAGAGATTTAGACTTGACTTGTAGCAACCCTCATTAGGTTTCTGAGGTGGTAAATCTTTATGGAAGTAGACTGCCCCATCTTCCTTCTGCAGAGTGGCTGGTGGGTTTGAATTGCTAACCTTCTGGTTAGCAGACAAATGCTTTAGGCGTCATGCCACTAGAGCTCCTTAAACAAATAATAAGTACTGTGAGTGATCATTTTTTTTGATAAACAGTGGTCTAAGGACTTAACAACTTGCAACATGCAGATGCACAGTTTTGCTCGCTGAAAGGGAAGAAGACTTAAAGCACTTACTGAGGAAGATCAAAGATTACAGCATTCAGTATGGATTAAATCCCAACATAGAAAACAAAAATCCTCACAACCAATGAGAAGCATCATGCTAACAAAGGAAATATTGAAGTTGTCAAG
Source organism: Orycteropus afer afer (assembly GCF_000298275.1). Lineage (NCBI taxonomy): Eukaryota > Metazoa > Chordata > Mammalia > Tubulidentata > Orycteropodidae > Orycteropus > Orycteropus afer. The sequence continues at coordinate 2,123,276 of NW_006921857.1, read as the reverse complement.
GATTTCATTTTACTTGGAACTAATCAACACCAATGGAAGCAGCAGTTAAAAAATCAAATGACCTATTGCATTGGACAAATGTGTTACAGAAGACCTCTTTAAAGTGTTAAAGAACAAAGACCTCACTTTGAAGACTAAGGTATACCTGACTAAAGCCATGGTATTTTCAACTGCCTTATATGCATGCTCCTTGCAAATGAGAACAACCAAACTTCATGTCACCTACTTTGGTCATGTTGTCAAAAGGAACCATTCCCTGGAGATGGATATCCTAAGGCATTTGACTGTTAACCAGAAGGCTGGTGGTTCAAACCCACCAGGCACTCCTCAGAAGGAAGGTTGGGCAATCTATTTCCATAGTGATACTGCCTCAGAAAACCAAGTAGGGGTCACCATGAGTCAGGTCTGACTTGATGGCATATAACAACAACAACAACATATGCATGTGAAAGCTGACAATGAATAAGGAAAACCAGAGGAGAACTGATGCCTTTGAATTATTGTATTGGTGAAGAATTTAAATATATCATGGACTGTCAGAAGAAAGAAGAAATCTATCTTGGAAGAAGAACAGCCAGAATGCTCCTTAGAAGAAAGGATGTGAGACTTCATCTCACATACTTTGGACATGTTTACGAGTGGGACCAGTCCCTGAAGAAGGACATTGTGCTTGGTGTAGGGTCAGCAAAAAGAGAGAAAGGCCATCATGATGGATTGACACAGATGGATCGGCACAGTAACTGTAACAATGGGCTCAAACATACCAAGGATTTTCAGGATGGCACAGGAACGGGCAGTGTTTTGTTCTGTTGTACATAGGGTCGCTATGAGTCAGAATTGACTCAATGGTATCTAACAAGAACAACAACAGCAAGAACTTAACAAATATAAATGCAAAACGGGTATTTTGCCCGGATGTCACTATGAGCAAGCATTTGCATCACAGTTCATAGCCAGAAACAAAGCTGTAACTTTCCCTCTAAGGCAGTGCTTTTACTGCACCCTATAGGTTTGGGAGCTCTGGTGGTGTAGTGCCTAAGGCATTTGACTGCTAACCAGAAGGCTGGCGGTTCAAACTCCCTGGAAGGAAGGTTGGGCACTCTACTTCCATAGTGATACTGCCTTGGAAACCCGAGGGGAGGGCTTGCTATGAGCTGGATCTGACTCCATGGCAATGGTTGCGTTGCATTTGCATTAGTTTCTAATCTAAAGGCTGGCAGCTTAAACCCACCTAGCAGTGCCACGGAAGAAAGGCCTTGCGATCTTCCTTAAAGATGCAACCAAGAGAACCCTATGGAGCAGTTCTATATATGGGGTTACCAAAGGGTTGGGGCTGTTTTTTTTTTTTTTTTTTCATCTTATGGAAATAGATCACCATTTGGTGTATTCCGACTCAGTAATGGAGAACAAACGTCTGCGCCACAGGGACCGTAGTTTAAGCAACCTCAGAAGTTCCTTCTGAAACCAAGTTGTGTGATTCCAAGCATACATCATAAATTGACCAGTGAAGAAGTAGCGCTATCATTTTTCTTCCGGTTAATTCTATTCCTCTTGATTTTACTAAACTTAACAACTATTGCTTCTAATGAAAAATGAGGTGGGGGGGCAGAGGTACACCCACTTTTGCAGTTCCGTGCTTTCAGTTCTTCTCACAGGCAAGGGATGACCCCGCGCGCCCCCGCACTGTGGCACTGGAGCTTCCTGACGCCCCAGCAGCGACCCGCAGGTACTCGCGCACACCAATGCCAGCGCACCGCCCTAACCCAGTGAGCCCTAGCCTGAGCCTAGGGGGTGGGGCCCGCCGCGGCGTCCTGACGTCAGAGAGGGCTGCGACGCCGACAGCCCGCCGCGGCGCTGACGCGGTGGCGGGTCAGTGCTCGGAGCCGGGCCTGGACAGCTGCGGGACGGTCGGACCTGGAGTAGCGTCCGCGAGCTCCGGGGCGGGGGCTCGGGCGGCGAAGCCCCCTCCCCGGGGAGGCGGGGCCTGGGCGAGCTCCCCTTGCGGGGAGCGGCGGCGACCGGGAACGATGCATCAGAAGCTGCTGAAGAGCGCGCATTACATCGAGCTGGGCAGCTACCAGTATTGGCCAGTGCTGGTGCCCCGTGGTATCCGCCTTTACACCTACGAGCAGATTCCTGTATCCCTCAAGGACAATCCGTACATCACCGACGGCTACAGGGCCTACCTGCCCTCTAGGCTGTGTATCAAAAGGTACAGACTGCGGCCTCCGCGAGGCGCGCAGGGGGGCGCGCCGACGTCCCTTTCTCACCTACATCCTTTTTGTCTAGTCTCCTCTTTCCGTGCTCTTCGCTGTGCCCATCACGTCCTCGCTGGCCCATACTTGTCAAACCTTTCCGCTGCCTCTCCCTTCTCATTATCCACATGGAGTAATCCACGTAGTATAATTATAATAATTGATCCACGCAGTAATAATGATAGTAGGAATGTTGATCGTTACCAACTCTATGGCGCTTTGTTGTTTACAAAGTGTTTTTACGTTCTTTATCCCATTTGGTATTTATTGTGATACATGTTGGAGTGAACCCCGCTGGCGGGTGGTTTAGCTGTAACTCACCTCTGTGTATAAGCTTTGTTTCTTTTTAGAGCAGCCCTGTGGGAATTCAGATGCTTTGGGCCAAGTGAAGGCCTGCATAATTGGAAATACACACGCACACACACACACACACACACGCACACACATATCTTTGTATAGGAGCTCTGGTGGTGTAGTGCCTAAGGCATTTGACTGTTAACCAGAAGGCTGGCCATTCAAATCCATCAGCCACTCCTCTGAAGGAAGGTTGGGCAATCTACTTCCATAGAGATAACTGCCTCAGAAACCCAAAGAGGGGTGAGGGGTCACTATGAGTCGAAATCGATTTGAGGGCAGTGAGATTTTTTTTTTATCCTTGTATAGTATATAGAAACCCCTGATTTATTTATTCAGCAAATACATGAGTCCTTACTAGGTGCCAGGCACTGTAGCAGGTCCTGTGGAAAATAGATGTGGCCCTTGTCACCACGCTACTGCAGTAGGCTGCAATAGACCTGGATAACAGAGATTAAAGGGATAATTATACTATTATATAATCACCATTGTGATGAATGCTATGTAGGAAAAGCCCTGTAGTAAGCAGAACGTATAACCAGGTACCTAACCTGGTCTACAGCACCCCAGAAACATCTCTACAAAAGAACCTTTATATTTATTTGAAACCTTTAAAATTAAAAATCCCTGGAGAGTTTCAGTTTAAAACAAACAATCAAAACTTAATGCTCTATTTCTAAGAAAACTTACTGTATCTACTTAAATATAGCACCTCACTTAGGATTAAGATGCAGATGTTGTTTAGCTCCAGGTCACTAGTGACAAGCCCTGATGCTGGGATGTGAGTTGCTGAATTGCTCAAGCAGCAAACCACATGTCTGGTTCTTGATCTTTTGAGCATGGCCTTTCTTCAGATCCTTTCACTTTGCCTTGAAAGTGTTTCAGTGATTTATGGTCATGAGATGACATTACTGCCCATTACTCATTGACTTGAATGGATGACCCTCAGGACTTCACGGTTTGAATCCCAATTACTACTTTACACCAAATGACACCTATGCATCCATAATTATACAGAAAGTCAGTATTGGGCTCTCCTGTGAATCTGGAGATCCACTAGGATACAACAGGTAGTGAATTGCCTTAAATATTTTAATGCTCATGTAGCAGTGGTTCTCTGCATTCTGTTGTTAGAGCCCAAATCTCATGGAATGGGGAATAAAGTATAGTGCTTTAGAGTTTGGGCTGTTGAGTCAAAAGATTTGGGTATCCAGAACTGCCATTTAATAGCTGTGAGACTTTGAGGAAAAGTTAACTTCACTGAGCTTATTTTTCCCCATTTGTAAAGTGAAGGCCACCACTTGTCTGTCATTTTGTCATACTGTGGTGGCTTGTATGTTGCTGTGAGGCTGGAGGCTATGCCACCCGTATTTCAAATACCATCAGGGTCACATATGGTGGACGGGTTTCAATGGCGCTTCCAGACTAAGACAGACTCAGAAGAAGGAAGGGGCCATCTACTTCTCAAAGAATTGGCCAGTGGAAACCTTATGAATAGCAGCAAAACACCATCTGATGTATTACTGGAGAACTTTATGAATAGCCCTGAAACACTGTCTGATATCGTGCCCAAAGATGAGCGAAAAAGGGGAAGACCCTCAAAGAGATAGACTGACACAGTGGTTGCAATGATGGGCTCAGGTATAGCCAGGATTGTGAGGATGGTACACAGTCAGGTAGTGTTTTGTTCTGTTGTACATAGGGTTGCTATGAGTCAGAGCCCACTTGACATTTAACTACAACAACAAAATGAAGGCAATCACAATCTCACCTTGAGAAAGGAATGGTGGTTAAGTGAGATAATGTATGCAAATCGGTGTACTTGGCCTGGTGCCTAATAAGCATGTGATAATGGTAGCTGTCTTCATCATCATTGATTATAAAGCTAATAAATGACAATGAGGAAGACAATTACCAATTTTGAAGTTGAATAGAGAGTGGGACCTAACTTCTCATAGAATAAGAGTAGATCTTTTGGGGATATTCTTCCAAGTGCTCTTCTCACCAGCTTAATCTTTTCCATGTCCAGCCTTTGCCATTTTTTTTTTTTTTTTTTTTAATTAGGATTTGGGTGAAGATTTACAGAGTAAATTCACTTTTCATACAGCAGTTCACATATACTTTGTCTCATGTCATTGACCAAAATTTATAATGCAGCAGCTCCCTTCCCACTTCCTCCCCATAGTTACCTCCTCCCAGTGTCCATCCCTTCATACTCTTCTGCACCCTGAGCTATCTCCCTGTGCATAAGCAGCCCTTCCTTCTCCCATGATTGTTCTCTCCAGGGCGTGTGTCTACTTGAGGTAAATGTTTAACTCACATGCCTGTACTTTGTTTGGCTGGAAACCACAGTTGTGGGTTCAATTCCAGACCTGAAGGGCAGCTAGGGGCCATAGTCTCAGTGTTTACACCAGGCTCTATTGGACCAGCAAACCTTGTCCCCACCTTCTTTTTTTTTTTTTGCCTCCAAATGATTTTGAGTTTTGTTCCACATTGTTCTCCCTCTCTATGCAGGATCTCCTACATCCCTTCCAAGTGGATGGCAGTGGTAGCCGGGCACCATCTAGTTCTTCTGGTCTCATAGTTGTGTAGGTTGCAGATCAGATGGTGTACCAGTCGCTAGGACTGATTGTTTCCATTAATTTTGGTTTTCTTCTTTCTTCTTGACGAGGAGAGACCCGTTATTGCATCTAGATGGCAGCTTCCTAGCTTTTAAGGTCCCAGTCGCTACTCGCCAAAGTAGTAGGTGGAACAATGTTTTGTATAGTATGTTATGCCAATTGAGCTTGATGTCCCCTGCGACTATGGTCCCAAGCCCGCAGGATCAACTACTCTGTCCCACTGGGTATCTGGCTTTGACCAAGCAATGACCATAACCTTGCCCCTTGTCAGCTCTACTATACACCTGGTCATTTTTACCTTTAGTTATTAGGACTGACCAGGATGGATTCTGGTTACAAGTGGGAGATTGTGTAGAAAATAAAAAAATACAAGCTGTTTAGCCTGTTCTCTTTTTATGTGGAAGGAATATGCAAGGATTTTGCCTCTCAGTTCAGTTATACTGGGTTTCACAAAATGAAAAGTTCTAGTCAGTAGACAAAGCATAGTACTGATTGTCACAACAGTCCTGTAGTTAAATGTTTTCTAGAACATTCTTACAGCCTCGCTCTGCCTCATTATAAGTAGTCTTTGTATGCTTGATGCTTAAAATAAAGCCTTCCAAGGAGTGGCTGGTGGTTTGAACTGCCAGCCTGTTGGTTAGCAGTCAATGTCTTAGGCACTATGCTACCAGAGTTTAAGATTAATTAAATTGAATGGTGTATCAGATTTAGAAAGGCAAAGATGGGGTTAAGTACTTAAAATAACAAGTATTAGGTAACCGGAAAGATTGTCCCTAACTTTGGAGTGCTGACATTGAGTGAACCCATATGAATCTGAAGTGCATGTTTGTTTATTTTCCAGTTTGTTTATTTTATCTAATGAGACGGTAAACATCTGGAGTCATTTGCTGGGTTTCTTTCTCTTCTTCACATTGGGAATCTATGACATGACATCTGTGTTACCTTCAGCAAGTGCATCCAGAGAAGATTTTGTAATTTGTTCTATTTGTCTTTTCTGCTTCCAGGTAAGCCATTTCACAAATAGTATAATGGGTAAAGAGGACTTTAGTCAGGCAAACTTGGGCAAGTGATGTCACGTCAGTCCCACTTTTGCTTTAGAGAACTTGCAAACAGCATATAGGTTAGCTTGTTCCCTTTCATAATCTAACCACAAAGTATGATATTTTGAGAGTATACATGTTGGTTGTTATGAGACTATATTTGAAATCCTGTAAGTGTCAAAGATGACGAAAGTTTCTCTCCTCTTTACCTTTATAGATATCTTTGCTTTAAAATTAAGACAAAGATATAGATCTCTGATTATCCTGTTTGACTGAAGTAGAACATTAATGTCTACTTAAAACTTGGGAAGATTTGTCATCTTTTCCCTAGTGATAATATGTCTGATTTTTGTGTTTGGTATTTCTGTACCATCTTTTTTTTTTTATGCCATTTTACTAGTATTGATCTTTTGTTCTTTTCCTTTATGTTAATTTCACCCTTCCTTTGATCTTTTTAAGAAGTTCTGGTGGTGCAGTGTTTAAAGCATTTGGCTGTTAACCAAAAGGTCAGCAGTTTGAACACACCAAGCACTGTATGGGAGAAAGATGAGGCAGTCTGCATCCATAAAGATTTACAGCCTTAGAAACTCTGTGGGGCAGTTCTACTCTGTCCTGTAGGGTAGCTATGAGTTGAATTGGCTTGATGGCAGTGGGTTGGGTTTGGTTTGATCTTTTCATACTGTGCTGCTTTCAAAAATTTTCAGTTTCTTTTCTTCTCTACTTCCTGTATTTTATTAGTTCCTTAGTATTTTCATTACTAAGTACTATTAAATTGTAATCTGTAACACAGTGTCTTTCAAAATGATTTAAATAGATTTTCAAATGGATAATTATAAGGAAGAAAATAAATGTGGGCCATAATTTTATGGACATTTTAAGAGTTAAAATGTTTTAATAAAATTAAAAATGTAGAGAGTACAGAAAAACATTAAAATTAAGAGAAAAAGCATCTTTCTCCTTCCTCCAAACATAGACCAGCAGTCCCTGCGGTTAACCATTGCTGCTCAGTTTTAAGGAGGTGGAGGGTGAGCCTGTGACAGATTTTGTTTCTATTATTTATCATTTTTTTCCAGATGTTACTTTATAGCTTTATTTACTTCATCACTTTACTCAAGTTAAAATCTTGGACTTAAAATGATGACCATGAAACACAACAGAAATGTTTCCTAGAGTGCTACAGTGACTTGTTTAATTCCAGTTTCTGCCATGATATTTTATATTTCTTTGAAGGAAATAATACTATGTGCTTTTTCTCAGGTTTAATTTTTATTCTGGTTAGAGTGGAAACATCTCTTCGATTCCATCTCTAGTCCTATATTAGAAATGAATCAGTTTCTTTATAGCTAATTTTTAAATCTTAGCATAGACTAAGATGCTCTAAATGTAGTTGTTGTTAGGTGCCATTGAGTCAGATCTGAGTCGTAGCAACCCTCCGTACAACAGAATGAAACACTGCCACAGTCCTGCGCTATGCCTGAGCCCATCATTGTAGCCACTGTGTGTCAGTCCACCTCACTGAGGGCTTTCCACTTTTTAGCTGACCCCCACTTAACTAAGCACGATATCCTTCTCTAGGGAATGATCCCTTCTGACAATATGACCAAAGTAGGTAAGACAAAGTCTTGGGTTAGGCTCACTTTGGTCTTCAAAGAGATATCTTTGCTCTTCAGCACTTTAAAGAGGTCTTTTGTAGCAAATTTGCCCAGTACATTACGACATCTGATTTCTTGACTGCTGCTTCTAATGGTGTAGATTGTGGAACCAAGTAATATGAAATCTTTGACAACTTCATTATGTTCTCCATTTATTGTGATGCTGCTTATCGGTCCATTTGTAAAGATTTTTGTTTTCTTTGCATTGAGATGTAATCCATACTGCAGACTATAGTCTTTAATCTTCATGAGTAAGTGCTTCAAATCATCTTCACTTTCAGTAAGCAAGGTTGTGTTACCTACATACACAACATACACAAGGTTGTTAATAAATCTTCCTCCAATTCTGATTACGCGTTCTTCATACAGTCCAATTTCTTGGGTTATTTGCTCAGCATACAGATTGAATAAGTATGGCGAAAGGATACAACCCTGATCTACTCCTTTCCTGATTTTAAACCATGCAGTATTGATTCCCTTGTTCTGTTTGAACAACAGTCTCCTGGTCTGTGTATAGGTTCCTTATGAGCACAATTTAGTGTTCTGGGATTCCCATTCTTCTCAATGTTATCCATAATTTGTATGATCCACACAGTTGAATGCTTTTGCATAGTCAATAAAACAGACAACTTTCTGGTATTCTTTGCTTTCAGCCAGGATCCATCTGACATTAGCAGTGATATCCCTTGTGCCATGTCGTCTTCTGAATCCAGCTTGCATTTCTGGAAGTTCCCTATCGATAGACTGTTGCAACTGTTTTTGAATTATCTTCAACAAGATTTTACTTGTGTGTGATACTAATAATTATGTTTGATAATTTCCACAATCTATGGGATCACCTCTCTTTGGAATGGACACAAATATGGATCTCTTCCAATTAGATTGCTAGGTAGCTATCTTCCAGATTTCTTGGCACAGACAAGTTAAGTGCCTCCAGTGCAGAATCTCTTTGTTTCAACAATGTCAGTGAGTGTTCTGTCAATTCTTGGAGCCTTACTTTTCACCAGTTCCTTCAGTATAGCTTCAGTCTCCTCCTTCAATATCATTGGTTATTGATCATGTGCTACCTACTGAAATAGTTGAACATCGATCATTTCTTCTTGATATAGTGATTCTGTGTGTTTCCTCCATCTTTTTTTTAAGTACATTTTGTTGTTGTTATGTGCCGTCGAGTCGGACCCAACTCATAGCGACCCCTCCTTGGGTTTCCCAAGGCAGTATCACTATGGAAGTAGATCTTCCTTCCGAGGAGTGGCTATTGAAATATAATTTATATACAGTGAAATACACAAATCCTTTCATGTTCTTATGATTATTCCTGCATCATTCAATTTAGCCCATAGAACCCTTAAGTGTTGCAATTTAAGGCTTGAATTTTTTTTCCAATTCTTTCAGCTTGAGAAATGCCATGTGTGTTTTTCCATTTTGGTTTTCTAACACCACATCTTTGCACATTTCATTATAATACTTTGTCTTCTCGAGCTGCTCTTTGAAATCTTCTGTTCAGCTCTTTTATTTCAGCATTTCTTCCATTCTCTTTAGCTACTCTCTGTTCAAGAGTAAGTTTCAGAGTCTCTTCTGACATCCATTTTGGTCTTTCCTTCCTTTCCTGACTTTTTAACAACTTTTTATTTTCTTCATATACCATATTCTTGATGTCTTCCCACAACTCATCTGGTCTTCGGTCATTAATGTTTAGTGTGTCAAAACTATTCTTCAGTTGGTCTCTAAATTGGATATAATCAAGGTCATATTTTGGCTCTAATGGGCTTATTTTCATTTTCTTCAGCTTCAGTTTGAACTTGCATATGAGAAATTGATGGTCTGTTCCACAGTCAGCTCCTAGCCTTGTTTTGACTGAAGATAGTGAGCTTTTCTATAGCTTCCTTCCACAGATATGGTCGATTTGATTTCTGTGTATTCCATCTAGCGAGGTCCATGTGCATAAAAAAAAAAACTGTCGTCAAGTTGATTCGACTCATAGTGACCCCTCCTTGGGTTTCCGGGGCAGTATCTCTATGGAAGTAGATTGCCCAGTCTTCCTTCCAAGGAATGGCTGATGCGTTTGCACCACCAACCTTCTGGTTAGCAGTCAAATGCCCTACACCACCAGAGCTGCCTTTTGTGTTATTGAAGAAAGGTATTTGCAAAGAATAAATCGTTGGTCTTGCAGAATTCTATCATGTGATCTCCAGCATCATTTCTATCACTAAGGCCATATTTTTCAATTACTGATGATTCTTTATTTCCAGCTTTTGTATTCCAATCACCAGTAGTAATCAATACATCTTGATTGCATGTTTAGTCAATTTCAGACCGCAGAAGCTGGTGAAAATCTTCATTTTCGTCATCTTTGGCTTTAGTGGTTGGTATGTAAATTTGAATAATAATAACATTATCTTGTCTTCCTTATAGGCATATGGCTATTATACTATCACTGACAGCATTGTACTTCAGGATAGGTCTTGAAACATTGTTTTTGACAATGAATGTGACACCATTCCTCTTCAATTTGTCATTCCTGGTGTAGTAGACCATATGATTGTCTGATTCAGAATGGCCATTACTAGTCCATTTCAGCTCAGTAATGCCTAGGATATCAACCTTTATGCATTCCATTTCATTTTTGATGACTTCCTATTTTCCTAGATTCATACTTCATGCATTCCATGTTCTGATTATTAGTGAATGTTCACAGCTGTTTCTTCCCATTTTGAGTCATGCCCAATCAGCAAACGAAGGTCCTGGAAAGCTTTCCTCCGTCCACATCATTAAAAGTTGACTCTACTCTGATGAAGCAGGTCTGCCCCAGTTGTATTTTGAGTGCTCATCTTCTGGCACTATATTGGACAATGTTTCAGGGCTATTCATAAGGTTTTCCAGTAATATATCAGACTATTAATATTAAGATGCTCTTACTAATAATCATTAATGCAAAAGCTTATTGATACCATTAGATATGTGGGTATTGTACACTTTGAGAAGCCCATGTTTTCCTTTCTTTTTATGTCTTTATTCCTTCACTACCCAGCACAGTGAAAGTTGTTGTTTTTGTTAGATGCCATCAAGTGGGCTCCAACTCATAGTAACCCTGTATATACAACTGCCTGGTCCTGTGTCATCCTCACAATCCTTGCCATGCTTGAGCTCATTATTGCAGCTACTGTGTCAATCCATCTTGTTGAGGGTCTTCCCCTTTTTCGCCGATGTACTACTTTACCAATCATGATAACCTTCTCCAGGGATTGGTCTTTTCTGACTATATGACTAATGTATGAGAGACAAAGTCTGGTCATTCTCACTTCTAAGTAGAATTTCAGCTTTACTTCCTTGTCCACCTTGATGGCATAAGATATTCCACGTAAGTAAACTTCCCAGATAACTGAAGCATGGTACTCTTACCAGATTTTTTTTCAGTCAGTTATTAAGGAACTCTTTTTAACAGGGGGAGCTCTGGTGTCATAGTGCCTAAGGCATCTGACTGCTAACCAGGAGGATGGCAGTTCAAACCCACCAGCCACTCCTCAGAAGGAAGGTTGGGCAGTCTACTTCCATAGTGATACCACCTCAGAAACCCAAGGAGGGCTCAACTCAACAGCAGTGTGTTTGTTTCTGACAGTAACATTTCCCCTTTTAAACAGGGCATGCTGAGTATAGGTTAACTTTTTAAAAACTCATAGTTTTTATTCACACTATTACATTTACTTTCCCTTTAATACCATAATTTTCTCTTAAGTTACTTTCCTTTTCATGATGACATTAGTCTTATTGTTTATTATTATTATTACTATAAGACATATTCATATAGAAATTCAAGGAAGAGAATAAAGTAAATTAAAAAAGTAAGCATCACTTGACATTTCCTTTCCAAAAGATAACCACTTTTGCTGTTTGGGTTAAAATTCCCTAGACCTTTGTGTGTGAATGGCTGCCTGCTGCTTACCTGCTTTACCTACCTGTCTACCTGTTTCCAAGATATAATCATCTTATCTTGCCTTGCTGTTTTGTAACCTGCTCTTGTGTTATTCAACATTATGACAGTGCTGTCTTTCCCTGTCATTGAAAATAATACACTTTGATATTCTCCTGAGTTACTATATTTAATTTCAAGTATAATCTGAGAAAAGAGATAACCAAATTCTCAGAGTTATGTTTGAGTCAATAAACTCTGACTTATAGCCTAGTTGCCAAAAAGCCATAGATAAATAAGGATTTTAGACAGTGGATGGAGAAATGAAATTGTGGTTAAATATATTGTCATTGAATATTTATATTAACACTATGGGGACTCCCGTTAGGTTTGTGTAATGACCACCCTATAGAATAGTTGGATTGCCATTTCACTGAGATCGGATGACATTGTATTGGACAAATCTACTGCAAAAGACCTTTTTAAAGTGTTTAAAAGCAAGGATGTCACTTTGAGGATGAAGGTGTACCTGACCCAAGTCATAGTATTTTCAGTCACTTCATATGTGTACAAAAGCTGGACAATGAATAAGGAAGACCATAGAAGAATTGATGCATTTGAATTATGGTGTTGGTGAAGAATATGGAATATACCATGGACTGTCAGAAGAATGAACAAATCTCTCTTGGAAGAAGTACAGCCAGAATTCTCCTTAGAGGTGAGGATGGCAAGACTTTGCCTCATGTACTTTGGACATGCTTTCAGGACCAATCCTGGAGAAGGACATCATGCGTGGTAAAGTAGAGGGTCAGCAAAATAGAGGAAGATCCTCAGTGAGATGGATTGTCACGGTGACTACAACAGTGGGCTCAAACACAGCAATGTTTGTGAGGATGGCACAGGACCAGGCAGTATTTCATTCTGTTATACATGGGGTTGCTATGAGTTGGACTGACTCGTTGGCACCTAAAAACTTAGAATAGTTAGATGACAATTTATCTACCTTAGCTGTTGTTTACAAAATGTTTATCAGTTTGACCTACTTCATATCTTTCATGTGTCCCATTTTTCCCACCCCCACTGCCACTGGCTTAGATTGTCCCTTTTCCTTACTCCCCATGGCTGTACATGTAATCTGTTTCTAGTCTCTGCTCTTTTAGTCCATCCTCCAGCCTCTGTGAGAGTGCCCTTAAAATCTTCAGTAGTCACACATGTAGTCCATATTGAAGATAAAACTTTTTAAATTATAGGAATTGTCATAATCATGTCATGAAGAAGGCCACATGACATTCTTTAATGGTTCTGTATTTCTTAGCATGCTTCTTTTTCTTGCAGACTCTTCCGATAAATACGTGTATACCCTTTCTTAGTCCCTGATGAATACGTCTCAACCTTATAAGGTCCACCTCAGGTGACAGCCTTTCTATGAAGATTCTTTCTTTCCACGACTCTACCTACCAATGCACACATACACCCCCAGAGCTGGGACCATCCCTCTTGTTTTCTGATTCCTCTCTGCACTAATTTTTCTTGTAGAACTTCTTATACCATTATGTGTTCACTTGTTTCTGAAAAATATCTTTGAGAGTAGAGGTTTCAGCTTATTCATGTTTGCATCCCTAGTGTATTACACACAGTAGGTACTTGATGGATGGAGGCATTGTGCTGCCGCAGCCTTATCAATCATCAGGGCAGCTGACTAAGACTAATTTTGCTCCCAAATTCACAGCCATATAAAGTCAATATAAGTCATGCACTTCTTATTTTTTTTTTCTGTGGGGTGGGGCAGAGGGGACAATAAAACTTAGCATTTAGAAGTAAATTATACAATGAAATCACACACAGACAAGTCTTCAGTGAAAAAGGAAGATTGTAGAACAAAATGTATGATTCCATTTACATGATAGAAATATGTATTTTTTTGTGTGTACATACATGTGTGTCATAGGTATTTGTATCTACCTTGAAAATATCTGGGAGGACACATATCTACTGTTATGTGGCTATCTCTAGGGGAATAGATTAGATGAGAGGGGCTTATATTTCTTATATCATATAACACTTTTTAAAAATTTTTGTAGACATGCATTACTTTTATAATAAACAATATAAAAAGTAAACACTGATTTTTTCCTACAGATCAAAATAAGCCTCAGTTGATATTTAAAGAACACTGATAATGTATAATTTTCCTACTACTTTGCTACTCTTGTAAAATTTTTCTATTTTAAATTAGCTATAATTTTTCAATTTTTCTGTAATTCTTATCCCTTTCTTACCCATGAAGAAACTAAGTTTTAGAGAATGACATCCCTTGCCCAACTAGAAAGGGACAGAGCTACAACGCAAGCCCAGGTCTATTTGATTCCAAACCTGTGTGCTTAACCACTTCACTGAACGTTGTGCGTGAGTTGCTTTCATTTCCCTTTGTTTCCTTTTGCTGAGACTTGTTTTATTTTCCATAGGTCTGTATGCTTTGCTCTGTAGGCTATCATCTTTTTTCCTGCCATCGGTCGGAAAAAACCTGTCGAAGATGGATGGCATTAGATTATGCAGGAATTTCTATTGGAATACTGGGCTGCTATGTCTCGGGAGTATTTTATGCATTTTATTGTAATAATGTAAGTAGCTTATAGGCTTTTTACATTCTAGGGTTGTTGAAAATCTTGAGTTTTTTGCCATGGTTCCTATGTATTTCTAAATAAGCATATGATTAATTTATAGATGGAACAGAAGAGTCTTGGTTAACCATAAGCTCATTTGTTTTTGAAAAGGGCCCTGTAATCTCCACCATTTCTCATCAATTTCATATTGATTTTACTAATTTTCTGTTGAGGGAAAAATAAAGTTTTTCTCTGAAAACTTACTGGAGATATGAATTATTAAGGCCCTCACTAGATTTGTGTAGACATGTGGCTCCTCAAGTATACATGTTATGTATCTGTTATTTTTGTGTTTATAGAATTGCAGTTAAAGTTAACACTTGATAAAATTATGAGGCTGGCTGGTTCTTTCCATTTTCCCTTCTTATACTTTACTCCTCTCTCAGTGAGAAAACTAAGAAGGAGGCTGTATCTGTGAGTGTATTGTCCCATATTTTTCTACATGAAACATGTTTTCCTGTCCTCAGTTTTGTGTTCTGAGAGTAGGCCTAAAGACAGCCCAGAGAGGTGGTAAGTGCCTTTAACAAATATATAATGTGTCTGAGTTCTAGATCAGCTATGCTTTTTGAATATGTTGAGCCCTCAGTTCACAAAACTTAATTTTTGCCTTTGAAAAGCAGCACTTGAAACACTATCATCAGATAATATAGCACCTGAATCTAACAATGCTAGGAGGCCAGACTTCATGGGTATAGCCCCTACCCCTATCACCTTATCATCCCAGGCAAGTGGACAAACAAATCTTCCCATGGGCTAAGTCCATCTCAGACTCTCCCATTCAGAAAGACTGTTAATCAATCCTACTCTCTTTTATTCCTGATCTCCTACTATGCTCTTTTTCTTTTAGTCCCCTCCCTTTCAAAGTCAGGGCTGATCTAACATCACACATTACATAAGAGTGGCAGTTCTCCTCGGCAGCAGTATACTTACACGTTACTTCTGGTCCTGCTCAGGTCCCCTTTATCCCCCTCTGTAGCAGGTGATCCAAGCCACAGTCCCCAGCCTTTGCCTGGTGGGAGGACTGGCTACAGCACTGCATTCCTCTGACTTGGGAATTCTTAAACAGGAACTTTGTCTCCACACAGTAATGGAGATCTGGCCAACATACCTGGTGTGTAAAACTAACAGAAAAATCCTAAGATCGATTTGAATATGTGACAGCATTTTATATTAATTATAGCCACTTACGCATGAGTAGTTTGTTATTTTAGACCTAATTACTTTGCATAAACATATAATTAAATACATATGCAGTTAACCTTGTTGTAAATTGATTTTAGTAGTAAATTACTCATGTCTGCTCAGCTTTTATAACTTGTTCATTTTCATGATAACAGTTCACACCTTTAAAAAAATTAAAGGGAATAACTAGGAGCTAGTGAATGTACTCAGGTATTACTTGAATTATTTTATCTTTTTATTTCTCTGAAGCCTATTTTCTGTTGTCTCTTCCTAAACATCCAATCTGATCATTAGAGAGAGCAGTGGGACACTTGTAATTCTCTAATCAGAAAAACTATCCCCAAGATAATTTAAAAAGAACAAAGAACAGATAGAGTTAATATATTCCATGATCATATAAAGGAAAAATTAATTTTTTCCCTGTGCTATCTAAATAATTTCCAAGTTTATATTCAGTTCACTTGCTGTAGTGGCCCTATACCTTTTAAGGATCACAGGCTGCTTTTAGAATCACATTGAAAACATGGACCCTGGAGCCAGGAGAATGTACGTGTGGGCACATACCTCAAACAATTTGCCACGTGATTTCAGAGAGTTAACAGCCCCGGGAAATCCTTGGAGCCCAGGGTAAGAACTCTTGTCCTAGGTGGTACTAACTTTTGGGCTCTAAGACTAGCTTTTCAACTGCTTATTTTGACACATAAATATCCCATTAGTCCTCCAAGCTTAGTGTATTTTAAAATAAACATTATTTCATTCCCTCTAACCCTCACCCCCACCCCACAAACATAAACTCACACACCAAATCTGGATCATCTTTGTTCATTCACTCCATTAATAGAACCCATTTACCTGCCCTTTCAGGGGAGAAACTGCCAAGCCATCCTCCATTGTTGTGTCATACATCTAATCAGCCATTAACACTTCAGTTTATTTAAAAAACAATTCCTTCTGAATATGGTGCTCATACCTACCTTGCTCAGCAAGAGTTCAAGGCCCATTCTCTTTGAATAAACTATTCTAGTAACTTCTAGTTGGCTTCCTGTTACCTCTTTCTTTTCCACACTGATGTCAGAATTATGTAATAAGTCAACTTGAAAAATGACTATGTCAGGAGCCCTGGTGATGCAACACTTAAGTGCTCAGCTGCTCACCAAAAGGTGTAATTCAAACGCACACAGCTGCTCCACAGGAGAAAGACCTGCTGGTCTGCTTTCATAAAAATTCCAACCAAAAAAACCCTATGGGGCAGTTCTACTCAGTCACATGGGGTTGCTGTGAGTTGGAATGAACTCCATGGCACACCACAAAAACATCCCATTCTTAAAGAACTTGTTATATCCCCAATACCAACAGGGTAAAGTTCCAAAGTCTTAGCCTGCCAGTCCACCTGCCTTTAAGCTTCCCTTCTCAAAACTTCCTAGCTGCATATGCTGTTCCTTGTCCTTGAAAGTTCCCTCTTTCCACAAAACCTTGTATCTTTCTTAATGCCCAGCTTAGATGTCACCTCCTTTGTGAAGCATTTTTTAGCAACCCCAGGTAAAGTTAATTGCTCCCTGTCCTGTTTTTCTACCACCTTCTCTTCATAACTCATAGTGCTTACCGTTAGGTCCCACAGTCTATGAGATCATACACTGGGAGGGTCTGTGTCATAGTCATCTTTGTTTCTCCAGGACTTGCACTATGCCTAGCACACAATAACTAAAACCACATCCACTGCCATGAGTCAGTTCCAACTCATTGACCCTATAGGACAAAGTAGAACTGCCTCAGAGGGTTTCCAAGGCTATAAATCTTTATGGAAGCAGACTGCCATATTTTTCTCTTGCAGAGTGACTGAGCGGTTTGAACCACCAACCTTTTGTTTGGCAGCTGAGAGCTTAACCACTGCACCACCAGGGCTCCTTAGTGACACAAAAAATGCTTTTGTGTCACTAAATGTCTTTTATCAGCTCAGTATGGAATTTGGTTTGTCATCTTAAGGAACCTAACGTGTATTTGTGTGGCACATTTTTTTTTTTTAAGGAAAGTAATCATATTTTGAAATGAAAATATCTGTGGATAGTTTAGAATGTATAATGTAAAACCCAAAATTACCTTTTTACTTCACTTATTATGTAACAATTACAATTTGTTTCCTTTAATTCTAGTATTGGCGTCAAGTATACTTGATCACAGTGCTTGCTCTGATCCTGGCAGTGTTCTTTGCTCAGATTCATCCCAATTACCTTACACAGCAATGGCAGAGACTCCGTTCTATCATATTTTGTTCTGTTTCGGGATATGGAGTGATCCCTACTCTTCACTGGGTTTGGCTCAATGGAGGAGTCAGTGCTCCTATTGTACAGGTAAGTTTGAGTGTAGTCAAATTTCTTCCCTTTCTTTGTTCTTAACCTTTATTTCTTTTGGATAAAGTAATGTAATTAGATCTAGTGGGTGGGTTTTTGTCATTTGAGAGCATATTTATGAATATATATTAATGCTATAATTTTTATTGCTAAACCTTAAAGAAATAGAGATAAAGTCTAACTACTGTTTTTGTCTTTTTTCCTGGATATCTTCCTTTGAAATAGTGCATTCTTAGCCCTCTTTCTGTTATCCTTAGCGTGTTAGGGACCTAAGTCCCTTACCTGAGGAAGAGGACTCCAAAGTTTCTAGTTCTGTCACCTGGGTCAGTGATAATGTTGATGATAATGAAAGTATAAAAGGAAAAGCAGCTGGCTGTTTTTGGGTGGATGGGTTATAACTGGGAAGGATTTTTTCTTGGACTTGTTGAGTTTGAGGTACCAATAGGATGTAAAGGTAGGGATTAAAAAAAAAACCCCATTGTCATTGAGTTGCTTCCAACTCATGGTGACCCCATTGGGTTTCCGAGGCAGTATATCTTTACGGAAGTAGCTTGCCCAGTCTTCCTTCCATGAAGTGGTTGGCGAGTTTGAACTGCCAGCCTTCAGGTTACCATGCCTTAGGCACTGTGCCACCAGAGGGTAGGGATAGAGTCTGGAATTTAAGTCACAGTTTAAGAAGTGATAAAATTTGGAAATTCTCACTATATTGGTAGCTGGAACTTTAGAAGCATATTTGACTCGCCAAAGAAAGTATTGAAAAAATAGAAGAAATATTAGAACCAGGTATTAGGAGGGAACAGTTGGTATGCATTAGGAAGAATCTCAGTGAGAATACCTCAGTATTGCCAAGAAAATTAAATAGGACTTAAATTCTTCAAGATCTACAAAAATGCTTTAAGTGTGAATTACAAGAGTCAATTTGAGAATTTTTAACACAGTATGCCAGAGAACCTGACAAAAGTCACATAGACTTGTTGCAGTGAGATCTTTGTCTGGAATATAGGAATTTAAAGATAGGTTTTGTTCAAGATAACAGATCTTATCAGAAGAGGATGGAGATTTACATAGGCTTACATAGACTTGTGTGAAGTTGGCAACAGCAGAGTAGAAACATGTGAGTATAAAACTATTGGGATAAAGTGAATTGAAAGATATGATCTGGTTGGCCAAATTGAGGACAGGGGTGATGCTTTCTTCAGAAGACTGGGAAACTGGTAGGAGAAAGATGAGAGTATAGTGAAAGAATTTCAGTGATCCTGGAATCTGTGAAAAGATCATTTTTCTGACAATTGATTCCCTTAAAATAAGAAAATATATTTGGGAACTGCCACTCTAGATTAAATTCTAATCAGAAATTATGGTTGTTGACATAAAATTGACCAAAATTTTGGCATGAGGTAAACGCATCCCTTGTAAGCATAAAATTACAAAGACCAAGACTCACTGGCCAGTGGATTTTAAGAAATTCAGGGGGGAGAAAAATGGGAGCGCTCCCATGTTCAGGAATCTTTAAAATAGGAATATGGCTTAGGACATAGCCAGTGATTCTCAAGGATGGAATTCTGTTATCATCAGAGATCATTCCAGTGAGGACTCAAAGGGAGCCTTCCAGAAAAGTTTGCTGATAAGCTCTAATTTTGAAAAGATTTAAAGAGAAGTGGTTATTCAAAGTTCCAGAAATTTTAATTCTAGGGCTTTGGACAGGGCTGAATTCTAGAATGTTTGTGAAATCTGTAGAATACAGATTTAAGAGGGGCCATTATAATTCTTGACTGCTAACCAGAAGGCTGGCGGTTCAAATCCACCAGCCACTCCTCGGAAGGAAGGTTGGGCAATCCTACTTCCGTAGTGATACTGCCTCGGAAACCCAAGGAGGGGTCGCTATGAGTCGGGTCCGACTCAACGGCACATAACAACAACAACAACAATTATAATTCTTAAGTATTTGAAGAGGAAAGAGAAGTAATTTGTTTTTATTTCTTAAATGGGTTCTTGGTAAATTAGATTCAGAACCAGAATTAGAAAATATGTATCAGTTACTGTTGGCTGATTTTCTCAGCATAGAAAACTTTCCATTAGAACTTCAGCAGTGATGTGGAGTACTTTGTGTAATAGTATTCAAAAGGATCATTTTTCCAGGATGTTGGAAGAGATTTCTGTATTGGGCATAACCTCCTGGGTCTTTGCCAGTCCCAAGTCCCTGGTCTTTACTGTCTTTGCTTATTCAACTGGGAACTCCTTTCCCACATGCCTTCCATTCATGAACCTACATTGTATATGTAGGACTTTGAGCCACATTAAAACTCCTCCTCCATTAGGACAGTCTTTATGCTCCATTCATGTGGACTGCTTCCTGCAGTATTGAGAACAAGCTTTCTGTTATTGGAGACTGTCTGCTAAAGCAGTGCATATTTAACAATTTAAAATTGTACCACGAGATTCATATTAAATTGAGAATTCATTGACAGTAGTAGGAGGATCTGTGAAAAACATGTTTTTCTTTTCAGGATTTTGCACCTCGTGTAATTGTGATGTATGTGATTGCTCTTCTTGCTTTTCTATTCTACATCTCCAAAGTTCCAGAAAGGTACTTTCCTGGTAAGTATCTCTTTTATAGTGATTTTGTAGCTTTATTAATTCTAAGTATATGCTTAAGGTATAGGATTCAGACATCAAAACAGATTTATTTATTCAGTGTTGTTGATTAAAGAATGGTTCTTCTATTCCCAAATTTTACCTAAAACTTCAGCTTTTAAACGTCTTCCATAGAGTTCTCCTTTCATCTTGACAATGAGTTGAAACCAGTAGACTGGGTTATCACCATTTCAGAGATTTTGAAGTAATAAAACAGGTTAAACTTTGGAAGTCTTCTGACTCCCAACCACTTTAAAAAGTGGAGCACTAGTCATCAGTTACCATTTACTTCTTTATATACCAACTGGTTCTTTAAAAGAATTTATATATACAAGTAATATGTCAGACAGTGTTTTATTGCTATTCACAAGGTTTTCAGTGGACAGCTCAGAAGTGCATCCGCTTCTTTACAGTCTGTCTTCATCTGAATCTCTGCTGAAACCTGTCCACCATGGATGACCCTGCTGGTATTTGAAATACCAGTGGCATAGCCTCCAGCCTCACAGCCACACGCAAGCCTCCACAATATGACAAACTGACAGATGAGTGGTGGAAGACTGGCCTAAGGATCATTTCCATAGTGAATTGAAGATGGGATTGTGCCCATCCTTACGAGTGTTTAGGTAGAACAAAGAATGAGAAACACTGATCTAGATAATGAATAGACCACAAATCCTGGGCATTCCTCTGTGGACTTGACTTTTCACTACTGAGTTTTAATTAAGAATGGAATACAACAAGAACCTGCAGTGTCAACGTTAGGATTCAGGAACATAACTGGGATACTCCTCGTCCTCACTGCGGTGGAGCCGGATCTGATTCATAGCAACCCCTCCTTGGGGTTCCAAGGTGGTATCACTACAGAGGTAGACTGCCCAAACTTCCTTCCGATCTGGGATATTGTGCCTGAACTAAAGAGCACACAACTTCCAGGAAGGGCCAAAATTTTCCTCAGAAAACAATTCTAGCAAAATGCATTTTTAATCCCTTTTTAGTAAATAAAAAATAAAATTGACATGTAGAAAATTGAAGTCTCTACACTTCAGAGTCACCAATTATCTGGTATAAGATATCTATAAAAAACAAATGTTCTATAACTTAACTTTCTTCTAAGTCAGCTTTACATAAAATGGGGTCTTTTTTAGCTGAATGTGTAGATGAATACAGGTACATTAGAGCAGTGATTATATGGACACCTCAGAAAATGAAAAGTCTTTACAGATAAAAGTGATAAATACAGATGTTTATGTGTAAAAACTTGAAAATCTTTACTGGCCAGTCCTCATTGATAGCCTGGCTGTAAAGAGAAGTGTTGAGTGGTGATATGGACAGTGAGTACTTTGAAATTAAAAAAAAATAAACCTAAAAGCTTTAGATTCAGTTCAGGTCAAATTTTTCAGAATTCATCAAGAAGTCATCAGTGGTGGTGTGTGATAGATCCAAAGACTCCTAAGATGTATCTATGATAGAATTGGGTAGATCTGTGATAGCTGTATTATAATCAGTTTTCTTTGTAATCCTGTGTATTGTATATTTTTAAAAATAGGTCTGTGGGCTTCACTAGACTGTCAGAGGGGTCAGTGGCGTGCGCACGTGCACACACACACACACACACACACAGAAGGTTAAAACCCTCTATAGAAAAATTCCTGTTTAATTACACTTTAAAATCTCACTAGTGTGCAAATTATTCTTCTAGGGAGGAAAAAGAGAGACAAGAAGTTAGAGGATATTTACATTTCATGACCATAAAAGCACCATGAATACGGAAAAATTACTCACATTTGTTTCCCTGCCTACATACTTAGTTATTTACTGAGAAAGATCAAGAAGCTTCCTCCATGTTAATCATTAACTCTCCTTGGAATTGAACCTTTAGCCACAAAGAAATTTTTTTCTTACCTATAAACTCATCAACTGTAGTTAATTGACTGATAATTAAATTTTGCAGATTATTCTGGTCAGATACCATGAAATTCTGGTCTGAGCTTTGTCCTTGCCAATTGCTTGAAATAAAAAGTACTTCTAGAAGATTCATAGCAAAAAACAACAGTGAAGGCTCTTTCATGATTTGTAGCACTCGTTTCTTTTGCCTCTCCTAGCTCTCATGTAATGTCTTGTCTTCTTTTCACTAGTAGATACCAAGTGGAGATGTGGTAGGCAAAAAGTCAGAATCTTGAATTTTTAAGTGAGATTTTAAAATTCACTAATGTACTTAATGAACAAAACCTTAAAATTAGATAAAAATATGAATTCATCCTTTTAAAAAATATTTTATAAAAAATGGGTCTGAATTAATCTATCAGTCTCCATATACTTTGAGAGCACTATATTCATTCTACTACTAACCCATAAGCCAGCGAGAAAAGTGCATATTTCCATTAATATTAAAATACTAAAACCGATATTCTTTTCTTTCTGCTATCCTTTTCAGGACAACTCAACTACCTCGGATCAAGCCACCAAATATGGCATATCCTTGCTGTAGTGATGCTGTATTGGTGGCATCAGTCAACTGTGTATGTCATGCAGTACAGACATACCAAGCCTTGTCCTGACTATGTTTCACATTTGTGAATTCAGGTATGGCCACCTGGTGTATTCAGTTGTGAAGCAATATTTTGATGGGGAGTTGTATACCCCACTATTTCTAAGATTCCTGTTAATTGTTTTCTTTTTTCTCATTTAATGTATCATGAGTAATATTTTATAAAAATTAAAAAAAAAATACCTGGGGGTCTGTAATAACTGTTTTACAAACCCTTAAAACTACTCATTTGCTGCTTGTACAGAAAATTAGTTGGCATTCATAAGAAACATATGAATAGCAACAATGAATGTTATACCAGTGTACAGATAGTACTCATTTTACTTACCACCAGCTTAATTTCCTTAGGAAAGGCTCATCTCCATTAGGAAATGGAGTCATCCTGTGAGACTATAATGGAAGAATTTTTTAGTAGATGATCAAGTGATAAGTGCCTGATCAAAGAAAGGGTTGCTATAAGCTGGGACTGTGATTTTAAATAATCACTAGCCTTTAAATATATGCTTTGTGAGAAACTGGCATTTAGATACTATTTTCTTTAACTGTAGGTTCTCCCCTCCCTAGGAGCATTGGATTCTTTAGTTTGCTAGAACAGAAAGTTTAACTTCTAATCCTTTTAGTTTAGAGAGGTGTTGAGAAGAATTTACATGATCATTTTCTGTCAGATAAGAAAAACATTAGAAACTGATTACCTAACTAGGAGACAAATTCTGTGGTCTAATTACCAGGTTATTTGGCTATCTAGGCTTTTTATATCCATATCTACACAGTTTTTTTTGCAAGTAGATTGCAGAAGATTTTTTGGTTCCAAAAATTCCCCTAGCATAAGAGTTTTCACCTCTCTGTATTTTGTGGGTATGTGGGTGCTACTTTCAAGGCCACAGAATCCAGACGGCCGAGTCTTGACCCTGAAATGAACCTTAAGCCTTAGAACAAAGTCATACAGATGTCCCATTTCATAATGTGCTTACTCCCTTGGGCTCTAGTCTTCCCTCTGTTTATGCATGGATTAGCATTGCATTGATAACTTATATCGATATACATTAGTATCTTGTACCTAACATATGAGATTTGCGTGTATTAATATATCTCACTGTCCTACCGTACATCATAACCCTTTTTTCTTTGGCCTTTTCATATGCATGAATGAAATCTTTTAAAGCAGAAGTCCATAAAAACTTGTTATCCATTGGAATATAAAATATTACCCAAATTCCTTAATTAGTTGACATGAGCTATTTTAATTACTGGTATACTTTTAGAACATTAGCATTATTAAATTTCAGAAAAAGTGTTGATTGATGGTGAAGCTTATTCCCAAAATGCCTTTCGTATATAAAGTTAAATGTGCCTCAGTGTATGCATCTGTAAAATGTTCTGTTTTCACTGTAGCATTTCTAGAATATAAATTCCCCAGGCTAGTATCTCAGCAAGGAGAATTTTCACCCAGTAGGCTTACTAAGAGGAGCTCTGGTAGCATAGTGCCTAAGGCACTTGACTGCTAACCAGAAGGCTGGCGGTTCAAACCCACCAGCCACTCCTCGGAAGGAAGGTTGGGCAATCCTACTTCCGTAGTGATACTGCCTCGGAAACCCAAGGAGGGGGGTCGCTATGAGTCAGGGCCGACTCGAGGGCATATAACAACAACAACAACAGGCTTACTAAGAGCACACTATGAGTGCCATTATGATGGCATGCTACTTTGAAAATGGCTATTTCAGTTCATAAAGCCACACGTTTGATCCATACGCTAAATATGGATTTTGGTGTAATGATAGTAGGCTGTATTTCCTCTAAAACAACCCTTGTTGACTTATATGATATTGCTTTTAAATAGATATTTTGCCATATTGGCCAAACAGAATATACTGAGTTGTTATAGTTATTTTTAAAATAAGGGTAAAGTCCACTACTTTTAGGTTTGGAGCCATTTTTTATTATAAAGTCTTCTCAAAATAAAAGTATATTGAACATTGTTTCATTTTAATTTTAAAAAATAAGTTTTTTCTTATAGTGTAATATTTAATTCTTTTCATCTAAATTAAGAGATAGAGCATACTGTATTTTTTTTAAGAATGTTTCTTTGAATTTCAAAGTCATACAAGTCTTTAGGGAAAATTACACCATGTAAACATTTCAACACTTTATGAAAACATTGAATACTGTAAGAAAGCTACGTTCTCTCATTTTTATCTTTACTGTTACATATTTATTATAAAGTAGGGAATGAATGAATATGGATTGTGTCAACTATAAACACTTCTGCAAGTCAGCACTTATTGACCACCTACTGTGTACACAGCACTACTGGCAAAAATTTTTAAGATATTGTTAACATTAAATAACTATTTAAAATTTGCCTACTACAAATCTGAGCCTTGTAATAATGTGTATTTAAGTTATTTTTGTTTTTATAGATTTGTTATTAAAACAAGTTTAAAAGTACACTATTCAGCTATAACATTAAAAAGACTGGTTTGAATTTTACCAGTGTGTAAACTATAACAAGGAGTTCTGGTGGTGTAGTGCCTAAGGCATTTGACTGCTAACCAGAAGGCTGGTGGTTCAAACCCACTAGCCACTCCTCAGAAGGAAGGTTGGGCAATCTACTTCCATAGTGATACCACCTTGGAAACCCAAGGAGGGGTCACTATGAGTTGGATCCGACTCGACAGCAGAGTTTAAAAGCTCTTTACTTCGAGACTTGAAAAGTACATTTAAAAATTATTCATGGCTGTTTTAAATCGTCTATTGTGATGTCTAAGGTTGTAGTTAAATCATTTAAGAGACAATTATCTTTCTATATGAAACCATTTTCAAATCTCATAGTGCTTGTCTTTTTTTGTTATTATACTGAGTGTAATTCAGTAAGCTGCATGGCAAAATATGTATTATGTAAATAAACTGGGTTTATTAAATATATTAAGTGCTACTTGTCATTCTTTACAATATATAACAGCTATAAAATCATATTTTAGAATCAGGAATGAAGATTCAGGGAATATCTGTCACATCTCTTGGCATCCCACCTGGACAAAGTAACCAATTTGAAGATTGTGATTGACTGGCATAAAGCGGTACACCTCTCCATTTGGCAGGTATCTACCTAGACATATACTTTGCCCTACATTAAATGTCAAGGGGCAAAGCCTGTACTCCTGGGCTCCTGCCAGCTGCTGAGCTGAGTAGATTCATATCCACCCTAAATCATCATTTCTGGTAATTCCACCCCTGCAAAAGTGTGTTTGGGTACCAACATAACAATCAGCTCAGATTTTAGGGGGGGGGCAGATGTATTATCAATTGTGTTGCTATTCAAAGAGGTATAGATGCTACTGAGTGCCAAGGTCCCCTGAAATTCTGCACCATACTGCCTAAGTAGAGCTGAAACCACCTTTATGAAACATTTTCCAAAGAAAAACTTATGTAACAGCAGTAGTGGTCTCTTGTGAAAATGAAACTTCCATCCTTAAAGGGCTGCAATGAACAGCTGCTGAGGTTCTAGGCCTGCTCTGTAAACCTGGGATCAAAAATACTAAACATACCTGTAATTTCAGTAATGCCCACCATTTTAAAGCAAAAATTGACCTTGTAAAATATGTAATAAGTAAATCTTCAAAAGCTCATTCCTTCAATATAAAAATATACTTAACTATGTGTTATATATGATGCTTGAGGTGGACTTCCTTAAAAGGATTAGCTATTCAAAATAAATAGATCAAATAGCAGCATATATTTGTCTTTAAAGAAATTGATTGGTTTTGTACCAATGATGCACTCTGTACTTTTAAATAAATTTCTGAAATTTGCAGTTAGATTAGAAATAAGCAATTTTAATCATTTGTGATAATTTTGCTGCTCTGTACCAATCATTAAGAATATACAAAGCCCTTATTTTTCCATGTAACTATAGATAGCTGTTACTATTTCAAAAAATATGTTCATTTTTAATAAGTAAGTTGGATCTCTCCACAAGCCACTAATCTAAAAATTTAGTTTGTGTCAATCCAATAAATAGGTTTTCTTTAATATGTCAGCTGTTTCTGATACGATCAAGAACTATTTAAGTTACATGTTATCAATTTTGAGAGTTTGAAAATGAATTATATATAATGCAAACCAAAACAAAAAACCACCACCCATTGCTGGCAAGTTGATTCTAACTCAGAGCAGCCATATCTACAGGACAGAGGAGAATGCCCATAAGATTTTCAAGGCTGTGATCTTTATAGAAGGAATCTATGACATCTCTCTCCCATGGAGTGAGTGGCTGGTAGGTTCAAATGTCCAACATTTTGGTTAGCCAAGCACTTAACAATTGTACCACCAGGGCTTCTTACATAATGCAAAACTGTGCCAAACAATGTTTTCAAAAGCCACTTCAAAGTTGTATGCTTCTGCCTCACCATTTTAAGTATCAGTAATAACTGCAGTGACTAAACACACTGTGCTATTTTCATAGTTTTGTTGCAAAAAAAAGGCCAAAATGGTATTTCTTACTTAAATTCTAAACTATGAACTCCTTAGGAACAGGGATCTAATCTTACTAATTTCTGTATTCCACTAGTTGCTACTAGTTGCTACATAATAGGCACTTAATGTCTGTGAAAGAAAGAACTTTTAATAAGACAAATAATGAAAAACTCTGAAGTCACTGATTATAAAGAATATGCAATCCATGTGGGATTTATTGCATTTAAAGAAAGCAGATTATTAAAACAGTAGGTATGATAAATATAGTAATAAAATAAATTTTAAACAAAACAAAATGAACAGGGGGAAGGATTCTGTCAAAAAGAATAAGCAAATGTAAAGGCAATAAAGTAGAAAAACAGTTAGTGCTTAATTAAATAGAAAAACAAAGCAACTCATTCTATCTCATAAAAGTTTCCCAGCTACATTTAAAGATTGTTTTGTAACAAGTAGAAATATAATAAAGATGTAAATCAGGTTTATTTAAAAGTTAAAGTTACTTGCTTAGTGGTATATAAAAGGTTTCAGAAAATTCAAGTTTAACACAAAAAATGGAAGTGTAATCAAAGAAAGTGCACTTAAAGCTGTTTGCCAGCAATTAAAAAGTAGCTTCTACACTGTTCACTATTAAATGACTTTTCAATCACAAAAAGAGAGGATAGTAATAAAAAACAATTCTTTCAAAAGTAACACTACAAATTTAAAAATAAAACAAAAATAACCTCAATTAATGACTTTTCCTTTTTTCATCTGTCTACTTTTTTCTTTCAGTGGCTTCTGTAAACCCTTACTGGTAGTGAATGTTCTTTAAAATATGATTGTGGTTGCAATTACATTTAAAAAAAAATTCATATTAACTCCACATTAGAGATATGTGACATGTGCATGCATGTGTGTACATATATATATTTAATATATAAAATACCAGAGCATAAAAATTTTCAAATAAACTATATCATTTATGTTATTCTCACAGTAGATATGTCATCTCATTCTCACAGTAGATCTGTCAATCTCAATAATTGGATTAAAATGAGTATTTTTGCTAAAAAGAAAAATAAAAACATACAAAAAAGTTCACTGCAGATTCTACATATAACAAACGTACCCATTCTCCCCAGAAAGTGATATTAATACATGTGTACCTTCTAATGGTGTTTATGTGAAGTACCAAAACTTAAAATAACAACACTAGCTGAATAGTAAGAAAATGGCTCTCTACAACTATCAGCGTAGAAGAGTGGGCTTCACCTTAGCGTTTTTCACCAGCAAGATGAGAACCACCATCTATCACTGTTAAACAGTACACCAGGTAGGATCAATAGGTGCATCTATTGGCAATTCTGGTATCATCATAATCATGCCTAAATCATACACACAGGGGAGGTTTTCATCCAGCCTACAACCTTTCATCCTCAATACATATATATACCAAGCAATTTTTTTGTCTCAGCAAATACATTCTTCCATGCCATGAAAGCTGATCTTTTTAATACTAATATTTTATTCAAGTGATAATTAAGCAAATGGTCCACTTTTTTAAAAAGATTATTCAAAATCAATAAGCATTATTATTAAAGCTGTTAGGAAAGAAATAACTTTGGCCACAGATTTTTGCTAGCTTCGTATTTGCCTCCTTTAGTAATGTTCAAGTATAATAGGTTTAGAGTTGTGATGACTTGACATCTTCAAGCAGCACAGAGCCCATCCAAATAATATGAACATAATTTTTTTTTTCAACCTTCCTTTTTTTAATCCAGTGTTGGACCATCCCATAACAGCATTAACCTAGTAGTGTCAACTGTGTAGCAGGCACTCTGCTAAGTATCTTTATATGCCTTGGTCATCTGCTGTGTGAAGAAACTGACCCTTTGGCCAAGGCAGATGACTGAAAATGGAAAGCAACCCTAAAACTCCTTGGGAAAATGCCTCTACTTTAAAACAAAGGAATCTCCCCAAACTTATTCTGAGTCCTAAACTTTCCTCCGAACTACCACCTCAAAGAGGAAAGTTACTGGTCCATACGACAATAAACATAAGAATATAAATATTTTAAACTAAGTCAGATTGTGTCCTCATAATTCAGAAGGCAAAGTGTCTTCAGGCATTTCTCAAACTAAGAGTAAGATTTAAGTGTGTCTAAGATGAATTTGTTGGTAAATAAGATTTAAGTGTGTCTAAGCTGAATTTGTTGGTAAGTTGGAACTGGTACATACTGTTCTTTAGGCTTACTTTAGTGGAAGAGAAGGCTTGAAGCCTTTACAGTGATTTAGAAGCTGCATATCCAGTAGGCGAAGGTGATTGTAATGAGTAATTTGTTGCAAGCAGGGGTAGTTCAGTCGTTTCAAAGTGAGGATGCAAGTACAGGTTGTCCATTAGTCGGACATTTGTAACCCAGGGACTTATCATACATCAATTTAAAATGATTTAATGTATTGAAAAGCAAGTGTAAGCAAGTTGTTAATACCAGATAGACTCTAGGTATTTCATGGTGATGTTCCAAGGAGGCCACACTAGTTCATTCCTTACCCTTTCCAGAGACCAAGGCCAAGGACTACAGAATCAAAGAAGCATATTGTATACATGTCAACAACAAATTTTCATTTAAAAAAATTACTCTGTTTGATACAAACCTACTGTAGTTCATGGAATCATCAACTCTTTACTTTTTAAAAAGACAGTATCTTAAATCTACTTGGTAAGGTGTTAAAGAACATCTACTTGAGCTTTTGCATTAGCAGTATTAATTAACCTGAGAATCAGGAAGAAAAGGTGCAAATACATTATTTGCCTTTGGCAGAAGGACAAGTAATTGAAAAAGATCTAGCTGAGCACAACAGTCTCCTGTAGTCTAACTCAACAAGTACCATTCTAAGTAACGTAATGCTTGCTTCGCTTCAGCTACACTGATTCACATACCACTTCCCTAGCCACAAATTCATATCTGATTTAGGTAAAATCTGAATATATTGTTTAGTTGCATATATTTTGCTTTTCTCCAAGTTCAGAAGTGTGAAAATAGGCAAATAGTTTATTTCATTGGGGTACTCTAATTAAGGGATTCTAAAAAGATTACTCATAAAATACACTAATTGGGTTCAAAGAGAATTAATTTAAAACGTTGCAATCAAGAAAAGTGTCAGTTGCCAAGAGTTTGTGTCCCTTTAAGTAAATAAACTTAACAGCTCTAGAAATTTCTAAATGTTAATTTGATAGGGAAAGACAGTTAATTAGAACTTAAAATAACTGGAGAGACAGAGGAAGCACAGATACTGTATTCATGTTCATTGACATATATAATTTCTAGAAAATCTCAAGTATTGATTTAAGATTTGTGGTTGTAAAGAAAGGCAATTTGGTAACTTGGTTATTTTCACTAAAGACACATCACTAGCAGAGTTGAGATGCTAGTCCCTCACCACTACTACTTTATATCCATCTTGAGATCTGGTGCATACTGCAGAGGTTCTTACAGCAGGATATGCAAATCCTGCCTATAAGGCTTTATGGGTTTCACTGTTCAGTGCATTTCATTAAAAGTATTCCACTCTCCAAACCTAACTAAAATAATTGTTATTCACAACTTAGGGAACATTTGGTGAAGGTGGTAATTTAATAAAGTACATTATTAAATGCAACATGATTTACACTGTAAACTTCTTAAAAACTCAAGAGTTCAGCTACATATTATTTCCTGAAATAAAATTTCTATGTAACTCTTGTCCTCACTCCAGCTTTTCAAAATCTGCTTTATTATGGACATGATAAAAAATGTTTTGGGCAAGCAAGCCATTCCCAAACAGAAGTTTGTGTTTTCTCTCTCTGTTCTATTTCCCTTTTTTCCTCAACATCAGTATTTCTCTTTTATCTTTTGTTCAAGGCTTCTATGTAAATATTCCATATTAATGGCACTTTTTTTTTTTTTTTTTTTTTTTAAGAAATTTTAGGCACAATAGTCAGTTACTCTGGCTCTGCTTGTTAAAGAAAGGTGTAAGGACTAAAATCTCTGAACTCCCCAGATGAGAACTAGATTTTTTTTTTTTTACTGGGTGGAAATTAGAAGACTTTTTAAAAGACTCACACACTCAACCTGTGTATGTACAAAATAACTCTAGCTTTAAATGCTGGATTCTGGAATGAGTCTAGGACATGCACACAAAAATGACATTCTGTTATCAAAAATAGTACGACTTTGCAATCCCTTGTGAAGTGGTTACATAACTGAGGTTTCACATGCTTTCACTGAAATATCACACTTATGTTTCTGTGCTGTCATGTCAGTAGCTGAAACCCTTGATTAGAGCTTGAAATTTAGCTCCCTTTTCTCCTGCTTGGAAGAAGTCATTTTAAGAGGCATCAAGTTACTACCCTGTGGAAATTCTTCCTTTTACTATTTGGTTTATTTAAAAATTATTTACCTATTCTGATTGATCTGTAAGAATGAATGATATAAAGAGCTATACAAATAGTTTTCAAATTCATAAAATGAACTATTCATACTTTTTTGAAACAGGAGTTAATGTCAAGGATCCACCAGAAGTATCTACTGTTTAGAAGGAAATGGAGCAGCACCAAATGGGTCTAATTCGACTGATTGGGACTGTTGGGACTGATGTGAAGTGATGCTATGCACCA
Source organism: Orycteropus afer afer (assembly GCF_000298275.1). Taxonomy (NCBI): domain Eukaryota; kingdom Metazoa; phylum Chordata; class Mammalia; order Tubulidentata; family Orycteropodidae; genus Orycteropus; species Orycteropus afer. The sequence continues at coordinate 2,090,961 of NW_006921857.1, read as the reverse complement.
CAAGTTCTGTAAAGGGCACGGCACCAAAATCATCTATTTTCAATGCTTCTGCACTATGGAATGACCCATGCAGTGAATTCTGCCTTGGTCGCACAGGCAGTACGGTATTGTGGTCGGCACAGATGTCACTCAGACCCGGATGTGAAGGGTGGCGTGTCAGGTCCGGGGGATGGAAGGGCTTGGCACCAAAGGGGTCCAAGAGGCTCTCTTCAGCTTGCAGGATATTCCCTCTGTCTTTTCCATCAGTCAGTGTAACGCTGATATTCTCCTTGGAGTCTGAGATTGTTAAAAATTCATTGCTGCTTTGAGAGTCGCGACGGCCTACTTTTTTGTGCCTACGAGCTCTCTCTGGGGTTCGGAAGGTAGGTTTCAAAGTCTTCTTTGTGTTGGTTGGTGTGCCATGATGCCGCTTCCCATTACTTTTTGACATGTCCTGCTTTGTGCGCCTTTGGCGAGAGGACAGTTTCTGTAAGCTGCGTTGTTTGACTTTTTGCTGCTGACCTCCAGTTATTTCTTCAAAGGGCACAAGCCCAAAAACATCCTCATTGCTTTCACTTTTACTTACTGATGTGGGAAAGGGCTGAAATGGAGTGGAGCCAAATACATCTACACTTTCGGGACAAGCAGGGAGATTATGTACTTCAAGCCCCACTGTGTGGCACTCTTCTACATTCACCTTCTTGCTGAAGGGTGCCTTTGTGAATACATCAAATTCTTCTTGATCAAGTCCCACAGCAGGAAAATGGGTCTGCTGAAAGAGGTGCTTTTCATTCTCTCCTTGTTGAGGCTGTTGAGCACGCATGGCAAAGAAGGGGACAGCGCCAAAGACATCAAACTCCTGTTTGGGAGTCTCCACCCCAGCATCAGAGGGTAATTGGGTTGGCGTGAGGATTGTTACACTGGAATCTTGGATTTGTCCATTGCCAGCTTTGTCTCTATAGATAGGGCTCACACCCCTGTACTTTGCTTTGGCCTGCTCATAATCAGAATCAGAACTATGTTTTTCTTCTTCATCATCTTCAGAATCCATGAGGAGAGGCCTATGACCCAGATTTTCAGGTTCAGTATCATCATCATTAAAATCTCCTTGTTCTCCCTGAAGAACTTCTTCATCCTCTTGCTCTTCCTCTTCACTGCTCTTAGGAGAAGGGGGATCTGATTCGAAATCACTTTCAGATTCATCATTCCCCTTTTGCACTTGACCTTGTACTGAATCCTCTGAAATTTTCTTTTCAGTCCGGTTATCTTTAGATACTGGGCTGGCTTTTCCATTTTTGATAGAGTTTGTAGTGCTGCTTTCGTGATTCCTGGATGAGTGTCCAACTTTCTTTTCAGGAGAACCTGCAGGTTCAAAGAAAAAAGCATTTCAAAAACCAGTTGAAATATAATGTTACTACATTAATACGTACTAACACAAGGCATTACAAATCCCTAATACCAGTAATCTTAGAGGAGGGGAGAAAACTTGTCAATTCTTTGTCATTAGGCTTGGGTAATACACTAGTCCTCAACTAAGTGGTTAGGTTCTTTTGAGCAGAGAGACTAACTCATCTCTGTACCCTACACAGTGCGTACTCAACACAGGCTCTCATTGATGGATCAACTTTATTTATAATACCCAGACTAGGACTCTGAATAGAGTATGCAATTTTTCTTCCTCCCACCATCAAAATAAGATCATCCATCTTATTCACCTTCCTCAGATCCCACATTCACCAAACGACCTTCTGCTTATATTTCAAGTCTAGCATGACTTCCCTTATGGAAGCTCTGGTGGTATGCCTTTCCAAAAAGAGAGACCAACAAGCAGGAACAGCTTGCTTGTTTAGTTACATGTTTCATTGTGATTTTTTAAAAAAATTAATCATTCTGTTTTTTAATAAACAGTGTCTTATGAATTTGGTTAACATGAGTGGTTCCCCCCCCCCCATAGCCTAATCAAAGCTAATGACCAGATACTGAATGAGACTATACCAAGAATCCTTGCCACCTTCTCTAGATAATATATCCCTCAAACCGTAATGTCTGGACTACTGACAGTATATTAAAAGTATGCCTCCCTTTAAATGAACATGTAACCATCAGTATGCTCAATGTATCAAATATAGTACTTTATAATTGATGGCATACCAATTGAGATATTTCAACAAACAGATGCCCCATTGGAGGCACTCACTCAGTTATGCCAAGAGATTTGGAGGACAGCTACCTGGCCAACTGACTGGAAGAGATCCATATTTGTGCCCATTCCAAAGAAAGGTGATCCCACAGAATGTAGAAATTATAGAACAATATCATTAATATCACATGCAAGTAAGATCTTACTGAAGATAATTCAGAAACGTTTGCAGCAGTATATTGACAGAGAACTTCCAGAGGTTCAAGCCGGATTCAGAAGAGGACGTGGAACAAGGGATATCATAGCTGTTGTCAGATGGATCTTGGCTCAAGGCAGGGAATACCAGAAAGATGTTTACTTGTGTTTTATTGACTATGCAAAGGCATTTGATTGTGTGGATCATGACAAATTATGGACAACATTGAGAAGAATGGGAATCCCCGAGCACTTGATTGTACTCATGAGGAATCTGTACCTTGACCAGGAGGCTGTCGTTCGAACAGAACAAGGGGACAACTACATGGTTTAAAATCAAGAAGGGAGTGCATCAGGGTTGTATTCTGTCTCCACACTTATTCAATCTATATGCTGAGCAAATAATCCGAGAAGCTGGACTATATGAAGAAGAACATGGTATCAGGATTGGAGGAAGAATCATTAACAACCTGAGATATGCAGATGATACAACTTTGCTTGCTGAAAGTGAGGATGACTTAAGGCACCTACTGATGAAGGGTGAAGAATACAGTCTGCAGTATGGATTACATCTCAACATAAAGAAAACAAAAATCTTCACAACTGGACCAATGAGCAGCATCACAATAAATGGAGAGAAGATTGAGGTTGTCAAAGAATTCACGTTGCTTGGTTCTACAATCGATGCCAACGGAAGCAGCAGTCAGGACATTAGACGACGTGTAGCATTGGGAAAGTCAACTGCGAAGGAACTGTTTCAAGTGCTGAGGAGCAAGGATATCTCCTTGAGGACTAAGGTGCGCCTGACACAAGCCATGATATTTCCAATCGCCTGGTATGCATGTGAGAGCTGGGCAATGAATAAGGAAGACCGAAGAAGAGTTGATGCTTTTGAGTTGTGGTGCTGGCGGAGAATGCTGAAAGTACCATGGACTGCTAAAAAAACTAACAGATCTGTCCTGGAGGAAGTGCAGCCAGAATGCTCCTTGGAAGCAAGAATGGCCAGACTTCGTCTCACCTATTTTGGTCATGTTGTAAGAAGGGACCATTCCCTGGAAAAGGATGTCATGCTTGGTAGGGTGGAGGGTCGACGAAAGAGGGGGAGGCCTTCAACGAGATGGACTGATACGGTGGCTGCGATGATGGGATCAAGCATAGCAGGGATTCTGGGGCTGGCGCGGGATTGGGCAGTGTTTCGTTCTGCTGTGCATGGGGTCGCTATGAGTTGGAAACGACTCGACGGCACTTAACAACAACAACAACAACAATTTCACTGAATAGTATAATAGCATCACTGTATAGTATAATACAGAAAGACAGTGTGTTAGTTTGTATGAAAATATACTGCCTCATATATACTGGAAAACTTGAATTTCAGATATGGGGATTGATTTGTATTGATCCAACCACATAATTTCATCCCTTTCCTTCCTTTGACTAAGATCAAATATTTTCAAAACAATTACCTAGTGTTGGAAGTATAATCTGTAATCAAGAAAACTGACTTCAGAAGGTTGAACTATTACTTCCCCTTTATTAGTATGCTGACACCTTTGATTATTTCTTTCTCTTTGAAAATTCAGCCTTGTTATCTTCCTATCTCTTTTTTTCCCCCTTAGTCATATTTTCCAGAGACTTTTCTTACACTAATATCCCCTTAAATATTTATGTTTCCCAGGATTCTAGCCTTGGTTGTCTTATCTTTTTCATGCCCTTTTCGGGTTCTTAACAGGTTAAGATGTTAATTGCCAAGTACATTATAATGACTCCAATCTCTTTAACCAAGCACTTACTCCTGGGTTTTAGAATCAGATCTTTAATACTTACCATACTTCAGGACATGTATTCTACTATTGCCTCAAACAATAATTTCAAGAGATCATCTTTCCTGTTAAAGCATGTTCCTTATCATCTCAGCACAGTGAACATCTCCATCCACCCAGTTCTTCAAATCAGCAGAAATCAGGAAATTGTGTTCCCTCTTCCCACCAGTTACTCTTAAAATCTCTTGAATCTGCTCCATCCTCCCAATGTGCCAGTTTTGTCTTTCATCACTCCATTATTTTTCACCTAGCAACTCTTTAGCCTCAAAAGTCATGTCTCTGCCTCCAGTCCTACATCATTCAAACTGCTCCTCTTATTGTCACCAAAGTGATTTTTTTCTGAAACACTAATCATGTTGGTAGGTAGTTTAAAACCTTTCAGTGGCTCTCAAATATGCCATCCCTTTAGCATGGCACAGAGTGCTCTTCTGTATCTGGGTCTGCCCTACCATATCTTTAATCTCAGACCCTTAACACAGCCACACCCAAATTCTCCCTAGTCAAGTTTGGCAACTGTACACTTGAAGTTTTTTGGGCTATCCCTTGCTATCTTTCTTCTTAATATCTGCTATCAGAAACCCAGGAATCTAATAGATTTGGGAACCAAGGGAAACAATTCTGTTTCAACATCTCTCTGCTAATGCAATACTGAACACCTTAGTATGAATGCCCTACCACCACTCCCACTGACTTGCCCAGCAAATGTGGCTCTTGCCATAGTCCTTCACAGCCATCCCATAATAGACCCATTTTGTATTTGGCATTCCTGATGAACCTATTGAAATCTTTATTGTAGCACCTACTGCACTGTACTGCAATTATTGCCTGTTAGCCCTATTTGACTATGAGCTGTTAGAACACAAAACTGTTTATCATTTCTTTATCCTTTATCTCTGTACTTTAGCAGTATGCTGAATCAACATTTGTTGACTGAATCAGTAAGTTACTGCTCCTAAGTCACCTAACCAACTACAGTCCATAAATTCAGAATAAAGAAAGTTACATAAAAAATAAACCCTTTACATTAAGAGATGTTTTAGCTCAGAATTTAAGTCATTCACATTTTATTTCACTCTCAAAAAAACAAAAACAAAAAAACTATCCTATAGGGGACTTTACTACATGCTGTAGACTGGTTGGTGAATAAAACAAATATAGTCTCTGCCTTCTGGAGTTTACAATCAAGTGTGGGTTACAGAGTAAAAAAGTAAACACAGGTTGGGGCCAATGCTCAGAAATAACACAGAGTAGTGATAAAGGCCATGAGAGATGGGGTGCACAAACCTCCTCAGCATAGGCAATGAAGGCCTCTCTAAGGAAATGATGGTTAAGACTGAGAAGGAGCCAGCCATGCACAGGATAGGCAGAAAACTCCAGGTGAAAGCAGCAGGACGTATGAAGTATAACCCAAGAAAGAGTTTGACATGCTTGAGAGACTGAAAATAGGCCACTGTGGCTGGAGCATAGTGAGCAAGGGGGACACTGGTACAAGAAAGGGTCTGATGAAGAAAGTCCCTCTGAGGTCATAGTAAGGAGTTTGGATTTCATTTAAAAATGTGTGTCATGAAAAGCCATTAAATCATGCCATGATCAGGTTTATATTTCAAGATGATGACAGGCTATTGTGTAGAAAAAGATGGAAAATGAGGCAACCAGGGAAAAGTTATTTGTGGTAATTCAATTTAGGGATGGCTGTGGCCTAGATGAGGATGGTGGTAGTGGAGATACAGAAAATTATAGATTGCAAAGGAAAATTCTGGATGATGGTAGCACCATTAACAAAGACAAAATAATAAATTGGGTAATGGAGGAGATTATTAAGAATTTGGTTTTGAGCACATTAAGCCTGAGGTATCTGTTAAACATTAAGTATAAGTAGTTAGATGTCTGTGGCTTGAGCTCAATGGTTAGTTTTTGGCTAAAGGTAGTAAATTTGGGAGTCATCAGCATGCACAGAGGGTATGCAGAGTAAGCCAGGAGACTTGGAGATCCTCTAAGAAAGACAGTAAGAGGGTCCAAGACTGAGCCTTCAGGTGTAAAACATACAGAAGTCAAAGAAGAGGGATCTGGAAGCAAAATGAAAAGTACCAGCCAGTGAGAAGGTAGGGATTCAGGTGAGTGCCATGCCACAGAAGCCAGAAAGATGAGTCCCGGGGGAGGCACCAGACAACTGAGCTGGATGGTGCAGAGAGGTCCAGTGACCCGAGGGTAGAAAATGACCACTAAATTGGGTCATCCTATGCAGTTGGCAACCTTTCTGGGAGCAGCGGATAAAAGCCTAGTGGGACTGAGGAATGAGTGGGAGAGAAGAAGAAAATTCAGTTAGGTTATACTTAAATACAAATATAATTTTCATATATTATTCATTTACCAGTTCCTTAAAACTAGCTAAGAATTATATGCTGGTATCTATAAAATTCCTAATAGGCTTATTTAAAGCCTAACAGATTACAACTAAATCAAATTCAGGTTCTCAACTTTGATTTCTTTGCAGACAGCATATATCAGAGGTTGCAAACAGACTGCTTTTAGATTAACCTTGGAATTTACTGTCATGAATTTTTACTCTGAAGACAAATATGTAATGTTTCCAAAAGACTTCTCAGAATCCCTCATTTGGGAACACTTCCTTGAAGATACATTTTAACTTATTACTTTCTAAAATGACCTACCCACAGAAAACCATGATGTGCAGATCACACCTCATACCTGCTTGTGGACACCTCGAGTAACATTCCAATATAATGTTCCTTAAAATATGTTCTGCTGAACACTATTTCTGCACACAACAAGAACCAAACTAAACAGTTCTGTTGTCTCAGACAACTGCATTATGAAATGCTACACTCCATATTCTGCCTCCACCACTACCGAAAAATGGTCACTAAAGGTGCCACTCCTTGGAAGGAAGGTTGGGCATGATCTATTTCCATAGTGATACTGCCTTGGAAACCCAAGGAGGGGTCACTATGAGTTGGGTGTGACTCAATGGCAAATAAAAACAACAACAAAGGTTCTGGTCAGTTCTTTACAAAAGAACCTATTTTATGAAACTTAGATTTCCCAGTTTGTCTTATTACAAATAACTTTATTTACAGGGAACGCCAATTAAACTTTATAAACAATTATGCAAAAAGCACTCACAGAAAGAGCTGCTTTACAAATAAGAAAATTATTTCTAAGGCATTTAGTTTTACTAAACCTTCTGGAATACTTAAGATAGACACTCCATCTCAAAGAGTAATCTTCAATTACCATTCAAAATTCTTTGCAATTCACTTTCTTCTGTTACATTTTCATCACAGTCTCTTATTTTGTAGAAGTTGTATTAAGAGATTTTTTTTTTTGGTATCAGTATGGAATTTTTAATTCTGCTGAACATGATAGACTAATGTATATTTAAGTATAGACCTTCCAGTTTTTCATTTTAAATACCAACATGTACTTTTTCCTTGATGGATAAAGTAAAAACCTTCCTTTTTCAGTATTAATTTTACTTTATACATTTTTTTTGCTATTCTTTCCTCATGTATACCTAATATATAACTAATAAAGTTAATCAAATAACAATCCCTAACAAGATCGTAATAAATATTGTACTCTGTCTCAATAGGTTCTACTACACAGAGTTGTTGTAGATTAATAAATAAAAATAGTACCTGACACACAAAGCACTCAGTAGAAGCTCTGGTGGTGTAGTGCCTAAAGCATTTGACTGCTAAACAGAAAGTTGGTGGTTCAAACCCTCCAGTCACTCCATGGAAGGAAGACTGGGCAATCTAATTTCATAAAGATTTACTGCCTCAGAAATCCAAAAGGGGTTGCTATGAGTCAGAATAGAGTCTACAGCAGTGGGTTTGGTTTGGTATAGGTTAAATGTTTCTTCCATCATACTCCAACCTTCTGAAAGCTTTTTTGGGATCAATGGTTGAAAGGCAATCTACAGGAGATGGAGGAGTAGGAAATGAAGGGAGGAGGGAAAAATACTGAGAGATTCAGATCCACCTTAGAACTGACTGGAGCTGACCAGAAACAAGTATATCAGCATACCACAAGGGTGCAATTTGGATCCTGGAAACTATCTCTGATTTTAGAAGAACTTTATTTGAAAACTCACAACTTGTCTGTCAAGTTTGTAGGACGGTGGTGGCTTGTGTGTAGCTGTGAGGCAGGAGGCTATGCCGCCTATATTTCAAATACTAGCAGGGTCACTCATGGTGGGCAGGTTTCAGTGGAGCTTCCAGACTAAGACAAACTCAAAAGAAGGAAGGGTCCATCTGCTTCTCAAAGAATTGGCCAGTGAAAAACCTTATGAATAGCAGTGAAACACTGTCTGATATAGTGCTGGAAGATGGGACCCTCATATGGGAAGGTTCTCAAAAATATGACTGGGGAAGAGCTGACTCCTCAAAGTAGTCTACCTTAATGATGTGGATGCAGTAAAGGTTTCAGGACCTCCATTTACTGATATGGCATGACACAAAGTGGGAAGAAAACAGCTGCAAACATCCATTAATAACTGGAATGTGGAATGCATGAAGTATGAATGTTGGAAAATTGGAAGTTGTCAAAAGTGAAATGGAACACATAAAGATCAACATCTGAAGTATTAGTGAGATGAAATGGACTGCTTTTGGCCATTCTGAATCAGACAATCACATGATCTACTATGCCGGGAATAACAAATTGAAGAGGAATGGCATGGACAAGAACTCATTGTCACAAAGAATGTTTCAAGACCTATCCTGAAGTACAATGCTGTAAGTGATACAAAAATACCCACACACCTACAAGGAAGACCAGTTAATACTACTACTATTCAAATTTATACACCAACCACTAAAGCCAAAGATGAAGAAATTGCAGATTTTTGACCAACTTCTGCAGTCTGAAATTAACCAAACATGCAATCAAGAAGTATTGATTATTACTGGTGATGGGAATGCAAAAGTTGGAAACAAAGAAGAATCACCAGTAGTTAGAAAATAGGCCTTGGTTACAGAAATGACACAGGAGATTGCATGATAGAATTTTGCAAGACCAAAGATATAGTCATTGCAAATACCTTTTTTCAACAACAAAAATGGTGGGTATACGTGTGGACCTCGCCAAATGGAATACACAGGAATCAGATTGACTACATCTGTGGAAAGAGGCAATGAAGCTCAGTATCTTCAGCCAAAACAAGGCCAGGAGCTGACTGTCCCACATACCATAAATTGCTCATATGTAAGTTCAAGGTGAAGGTGAATACCATAAATTGCTCATATGTAAGTTCAAGGTGAAGGTGAAGACAATTAAAACAAGTCCAACAAATAATGCAACACAACACATTACCATCAAGTCAGATCCGACTCACAGCCACCTATCCTTGGGTTTTTGAGGTGGTATCACTACAAAAGTAGATTGCCCAACCTTCCTTCTGAGGAGTGGCTGGTGGTTTTGAACTGCCAGCCTTCTGGTTAGCAGTTAAATGCCTTAGGCACTATGCCACCAGAGGTCCCAAAATATGACCTTATTATATCCCACCTGAATTTAGAGACCATCTGAAGAACAGATTTGATGCACTGAAGACCAGTGATCAAAAACCAGACAAATTGTGGGATGACATCAAGAACATCATCCATGAAGAAAGCTGTTGTTGTTCTTGTTGTTATGTGCCATCAAGTCGGACCCAACTCATAGCGACCCCTCCTTGGGTTTCTGAGGTGGTTATCACTATGGAAGTAGATTGCCCAACCTTCCTTCCGAGGAGTGGCTGGTGGGTTTGAACTGTCAGCCTTCTGGTTGGCAGTCAAGTGCCTGAGGCACTATGCTACCAGAGCTCCTCGAAGAAAGCTAAAGGTCATTAAAAGGACAAGAAAGGAAGAAAATACCAAAATGGATGTTGGAAGAGACTCTGCAATTTGCCCTTGAAGGGAGAGTAGCTAAAGCAAATGGAAGAAATGACAAGATAAAACAGCTGAACACAAGATTTCAAAGAGCAGCTTGAGAAGACAAAGTCAATTATTATAATGAAATGTGCAAAGACCTAGAATTAGAAAACCAAAAGGGAAGAACATGCTCAGCATTTCTCAAAGCTGAAAGAACTGAAGAAAAAATTCAAGCCTCAAATTGCAATACTGAAAGATTCTATAGGCAAAATACTGAATGATGCAGGACACGTCAAAAGAACATGGAAGGGGGAAAAAAAAAAGAACATGGAAGGAATACACATAGTCACCATACCAAAAATAATTGGCTGATGTTCATCTATTTCATCAAGAAGCAACAGTACTAAAGAAAGAAGCTGAAGCTGCACTGAAGGAACTGATGAAAAACAAGTTCCAGGAACTGATGGAATACCCATTACACTGTTTCAGCAAATGGATCCCACGCTGGAGGCACTCGTGTATGCCAAGAGATTTGGAAGATAGCTACCTGGCCAACTGACTGGAAGATATCCATGTCTGTACCCATTCCAAAGAAAGGTGATCCAACAGAATGTGGCAATTATCAAACAGGATCATCACATGCAAGTAAAATTTTGCTGGTGATGATTCAAACACAGTTGCAGCAGTATATAAATGGAGAACTTCCAGAAATGCAAGCTGGATTCAGAAGAGGATGCAGAACGAGGGACATCACTGGTAATGTCAGATGCATCTTGGCTGAAAGCAAAGAATAGCAGAAATATGTTTACTTGTATTTTATTGACTATGCAAAAGCATTCAGTTGTATGGATCATAACAAATTATGGGTAATATTTCAAAAAATGGGAATTCTAGAATGCTTAATGGTGCTCATGAAAAACCTGTACGTAGACCAGAAGGCTGTCCTTTGAACAGAACAAGGGATACTGCATGGTTTAAAATCAGGAAGGGTGTATGTAAAGGTGGTACCCTTTCACTATACTTATTCAGTCTATATGCTGTGCACATAATCCAACAAACTGGACTATATGAAGAACGTGGCATCAGGATTGGAGGGAGACTCATTAACAACCTGCAATATGCACATGACACAACCTTGCTTGCTGAAAGTAAAGATGACTTGAAGTTACTGATAACGATTAAAGACTGAAGTCTTCAGTATGGATTACACCTAAAAATAAATGAAAATCCTCATAACTGGACAATAAATCAGCATCACAATAAATGGAGAAAAGACTGAAGTTGTCAAAGATTTCATTTTACTTGGATCCACAATCAACAACAATGGCAGCAGCAGTCAAGACATCAGATGTCATACTGTATTGGGCAAATCTGCTAAGTCCTTTGTGAAGTCCTGAAGAGCAGATATGTCTCTGAAGACTGAGGTGCACCTACCCAAGCCATGGTATTTTTCATCACCTCATACACATGTGAAAGCTGGACAATGAATAAGCAAGACCGAAGAAGAGTAGATGATTTTGAGTAGATGATTTTCGAAGTAGGGAAAATGATGGTATTCACCTCATAGATTAAATATGATAATACACATAAAACACTTAGAACAGTACTTGGCATGTTATAGGTAGTCAGTAAGGGACTATTATTGTTATTGCTCCTGTGTTAGTCCATCATTTCATGATTATTTGTAGAGTACATAATGTGTACTTCTAATGGTAATGAAAAATATTTAAGTACAAGTCAGAGCGAATAGGAACTAATATTGTTGAGTGCACAAATTTAGTGCCAAGGGTTTTTATATACATCATCTCTCATCTCCTCACCATTCGACTCCCACAAAAACATTTGGAAGAAAATGCTCATTAAGTTTTGCTTTGCTCTTTTTTCTAGTCAATCTTATTAACCACATCTTCGAAAACTTTCCTCTTCCTTTCCATGTTAGATCATTGTCGTCACATCCTACCACTTCAAAGATGTGCATTATTACCACCCAAAATACAGACTTTAGCTTTTTCTCTTTACATCTTTCTTTTGGTGACTTTAATCCTGTTTTATAAAGAAATTTTTAGATTTAGTCCAATCTCTTTCTATATATAAGAATTGGAGACCTAAGGAAGTTGAGTAACTTGTCCAAGTTTAAGGCCACATCTATCAAGCTAGCAGCTTCTCTGCTAATGACTTGGATATGTACAAGTGCATAAAAACTCTCGTCAATAAATTCTATAATTAAACTACCAATAGAGTATCATCACCAGCAAAATTTCAACATAGCTTATAAACAACCTATACCAAAATACCCACCACTCTTCTGTCAGTTTGTTGTACTGTTGTGGCTTGAGTGTTGCTGTGGGGCTGAAGGCTATGTCACTGGTATTTCAAATACCAGCAGGGTCACCCATGGTGGACAGGTTTCAATGGAGCTTCCAGACTAAGACAGATTCAGAAGAACAGAAGAAGGAAGGGGCCATCCACTTCTCAAAGAATTGGCCAGTGAAAAACCTTATGAATAGCAGTGAAACAATGTCTATTACTGGAAAATTTTATGAAAAGCCCTGAAACACTGTCTGATAGTGCTGGAAGATGAGCCCCTTACATTGGAAGGCACTCAAAATACAACTGGGGAAGAGTTGCCTCCTCAAAGTGGAGTCTACCTTAATGATGTAGATGGAATTTGGCACCTCCATTTGCTGATCCGGCAAGACTCAAAATGGGAAGAAACAGCTGCAAACACCCATTAATAATCAGAACATGGAATGTACAAAGTGTGACTTTAGGAAAACTGGAAATTGTCAAAAATGAAATGGAATGCATAAAGATCAATATCCTAGGCATTAGTGAGCTAAAGTGGACTGATTTTGGCCATTTTGAATGAGACCACCATATGATCTACTATGCTGAGAATGACAAACTGAAGATGAATGGTGTGGCATTCATCATCACAAAGAATGTTTCAAGATCTATCCTGAAGGACGATGCTGTCACTGATAGGATAATATCCATATGCCTACAAGGAAGACACCTACCACCAAAGCCAAATAAAAGGAAATTGAAGAATTTTACCAATTTCTGCAGTCTGAAATTAACCAAACATGCAAACAAGATGTGTTGATTATTACTGATGACTGGAATGCAAAAGGTAGACACAAAGAAGAATCACTGGTAGCTGGAGAATATGGCCTTAGTGACAGAAATGACACCAGAGATTGCATGATAGAATTTTGCAAGGCCAACGACTTACTCATTGCAGATACCTTTTTTCAACAACACAAACAGCGGCTATACATGTGGACTTTGCCATATGGAATACACAGGAATCAGATCAACTACATCTATGGACAGGGACAATGCAGAAGTTCAATATCTTCAACCAAAATACAGCCGGGGCGGACTGTCGAACAGACCATCAACTGCTCACATGCAAGTTCAAGCTGAAGCTGAAGACAATTAAAACAAGTCTACAAAATACTACCTTGATTACATCCCTCCTGAATGTAAAGACCATCTAAAGAATAGATGTGAAGCACTAAAGACCAGTGATTGAAAACCAGAGGAATTGAGGGATGACATCATGAACATCATCCATGAAGAAAACGAAACATAATTAAAAAGACAGAAAGGAAGAAAAGACCAAAATGGATGTCAGAAGAGATGCTAAAAGTTGCTCTTGAGCAGAGAGTAGCTAAAGCAAATGGAAGAAATGACAAGAGTGCCACAATCATTCAGTGAGAGAGAAAACAGCCTCCTCAGCAGGCAGTGCTGGGAAAATTGGATATCCAAATGCAATAGAATAAATTGGACCCTTACCTTATATCATGTACAAAATTAACTAAAAAGTGGATTAAAGACCTAAACTTAAGAACTAAATCTATAAAACTCTTAGATTTATCCTTATAAAATATAGGGATAAATCTGCATCATCTTGGACTTGACAATAAATTCTTAAACGGGAGCTCTGGCGGCATAGTGCTTAAGGCATGTGACTGTTAACCAGAAGGCTGGCAGTTCAAATCTACATTTCTTTGTGCATTTCTTAAATATGATACCAAAAATATAGGCAACCAAAGAAAAACACAGATTCTTTGGATTTCATCAAAATGAAACCTTTTGTGCATAAAAGGCCACCACCAAGAGAGTGAATAGATAACCTACAAAATGGGAGAAAATATTTGAAAATCATGTATCTGATAGGATAGATAAAGAATTCCTACAACTCAACAATAAAAAGACAACCCGATCAAAATATGGGCAAAAGACTTGAACAGATATTTCTACAAAGAAGATATACAACATGGTCAATAAGAACATGAAAATACAGTCGTTGTTGTTAGCTACTATTGGGTCAATATTGACTAATGGAGACCCCATGTGAGCAGGGTTTTCAAAGCCATGAAGTATATGACCAGGACTGCCTCCCAAGGTGCCTCTGAGTGAGTTTGGACCACCAATCTTTTAGCAAGTAGTCAACCACTTAAGTCTTTGCACCACCACAGGACTCCCTTCATTAATTACCCAAAGCAAAACCAAACACTGCCATTGAATCGATTCTGACTCTAGTGATCCCATTTGGGTTTCTGAGGCAGTAAATCTTTACAGAAGTAGATTGCCCAGTCTTCCTTCCACAGAGTGTCTGGTAGGTTTGAACCACCAACCTTCTGGTTAGCAGTCAAATGCCTTAGGCACTATGCCATCAGAGCTCCTTTCATTAATCCCTAGTGAAACACAAATCAAAACCACAATGATATATACCATTTCATACCTACTAGGAGCTCTGGTAGCATAGTGCCTAAGGCACTTGACTGCTAACCAGAAGGCTGGCGGTTCAAACCCACCAGCCACTACTCGGAAGGAAGGTTGGGCAATCTACTTTCACAGTGATACTGCCTCGGAATCCCAAGGAGGGGTCACTATGAGTCAGGTCCGACTTGATGGCACATAACAACAACAGGATAGCTATAATCAAATCAAAACAACCAAACCTAAAAATAAATAAGAACATAACAAATATAGGCAAGGATATGGAGAAATCGAATCCTCGTCCATTAATGGTGATACTGTAAAACAGCAGCTGCTATGGAAAAGTTTGCCAACTCTTAAAAAAGTTAAAGTTAAAATTACCCTATGATCCAGCAATTCCACTTCTAGGTTTATAGCCAAAAGAACGACAACAGGGACTCAAATAGCTATCATCCACGAAAGCCAAAGATGGAAATAACACAGTGTCCATCAACAGATGATGGATAAACAAAATGTGATACATATATACAATGTAATACTACACTGCCACAAGAGATATGAAGTCCTGATACATGTGACAACATGGATGAACCTTGAAAACATCATATTAAGTGAAATAAGCCAGACACAAAAGGACAAGTATTACGATTTCACTTATATGAGGTACTTTGTATAGGAAAATTCAAGAGACAGAAAGTAGACTAGAGGTTACCAGGAGCTAGGGTAAAGGGGAGAACAGGGTACAAAGTCACCTAATAGGTACAGTGTTTCTGTTTGGGGTATGGAAAAATTTTGGAAATAGTCATAGTGGTTGCATAACACTATGAATGTAATAATGCCACTGAACTGTATACTTAAAAATGGTTTAAAACGACAGACTTATCTTGAACCTCTTTTGTACTCTTTTATAAAACTATGATAAGTTTTAAAAAAAATGCTAATAGAATGAGCGTTGTATCATTTCTACTTCAACAAACAGAGGTTTGCTGAACTGTATAATGAGTACCTTGCATTAAGAGTATTTTACAGTTTGCAGAGTTAAGCTCAAAGGAGTTCTAGTGGCTCAACAGCTAAGCACTTGGCTGCTAACTGAAAGGTTGGTGGTTAGACCCACCCAGTGGCTCTGCGGGAGAAATACCTAGGTATCTGCTTCCATAAAGATTTCAGCCTAGGAATCCCTACAGGGAAATTCTACTCTGTCACATGAGGTCACTTTGAGTCAGAACTGACTCAATGGCACCTAACAACAACAGACTTAAGCTTTACAGATACGACAGAGGCTTGCTCTATCAATATTCAACTTTATAAAATCCAAAGAAGTTATATTTCCAAATAAGCCTCAATTTCTTCATCTATGTAACAGGGACAATAATTGAATTTACCTATTTCTAATCATTAAGTAGGAAGCTCTGGTAGCATAGTGCCTAAGACACTTGACTGCTAACCAGAAGGCTGGCAGTTCAAACCCACCAGCCACCCCTTGGAAGAAAGATGGGGCAATCTACTTTCGTAGTGGTACTGCCTCGGAAACCCAAGGAGGGGTCACTGTGAGTTGGGTCCAGCTCGATGGCACATAACAACAACAACAACAATCATTAAGTAAGAAAATGTTTGCCTTACTCAGCAAGTTATTTAAATATTAGGGATGTGTGTGCATGTGTGTGTGTGTGAGAGAGAGGGAGATTAAATTACAAAGTATACTATGATAGTGAATTAATCACCTAGCAAAGCAAGGTATTGTGCAACATGTACAAAGATGGAAAAGACAATCCCTAACCTCAAGAAGCTTATTGACTTAAAAGTTGTAAAATAGTTCTATAGGTTTGTACAGTCAGAAACTCATGTAACTCATGCTGATGCTAGTAACCTGGAAAACAACTGACCAAGGTAAAAGCAATAGGGAGGTGGTGGAGACCAAGCACCTCACCAAATGAATACAAGAACATGAATTCACCCATTCCATGCTTACGAGTTTTCATAAAAAGCAATTTCTAAACAACAATGAGATACCATCTTGCTCCAGCACTAGTAGCAAAGTTCAACAAGACAGAAAATAACAAATGCTGGCGAGGTTGTGGAGAGATT
>NW_006921857.1:2060332-2072420 GCF_000298275.1 Orycteropus afer afer | reverse complement strand
AAAAAAAAAAATTATTATTATTTTTTCATTCACCCAATTCAGTATGCATCTACCCTCTAGTTAGTAGTTTACCTTCCCTTCTCTACGCACCCCTGGTAACCATCAGTTATTATAATAGTGGTCTCATATAATATTAAAATGGTATTTCTTAGGTTACATTTTCATATATTTGTTGTGGTATTCTTTTAAACAAAATGTAGAAAATGGGATCCTGAATTCTCTGGTGCCATAGTGCATAAGGCAGCAAGTCAACAAAAGTTTAGTAGTTCAAACCCACCACCCGCTCCATGGAAGGATGATGGGGCAATCTACTTCCATAAAGATGTATAGCCTTAGAAACCCAACGGGGGTCACCATGAGTCGGAAATGACTCAATGGCAGTGAGTTTTTTTTGTTTACTAATCCTATTCTATTTTAAATAAATCTTCCAAAAATATATATTCGTAAATGGATAAATGAACCTTCATGAATTATACAAAAAAAACTCAAAATGTTTTGGAAATATTGAATAAATATGGGTAAGACGGTATGTTAGAAACATATAATTCTTAATACAAGGAGCCCTGATGGTGCAGTGGTTAAGCTGCTAACTTCAAGGTTGGTGGTTCAAATCCAACAATCACTTTGCAGAAGAAAGATGTGGCAATCTGCTTCCATGAAGATTTACAGCTTTGGAAACACTATAGGACAGTTTCAAGTTTTACTCTGTTGTTTAGGGTCACTGTGAGTTGGAATCGTCTTGACAGCAGGTTTTTTTTTTTGTTTGTTTGTTTTTATTAAGACCACTATTCTAGCCAGGTTTCCATCTTTAGAGAACAGTTATAAAACAGGTGGTATATTTTTAATCATTTAAGAAGCTTCCAGTTACAAGTAAATTTTGTTTTGATGGTCATTTCTTAGCTATCGGATTATAGAGGATGAATGGTTTGAAACTGCTATTGTAATTATGTGCCTTCTGTTGTTTCAACATTTAGGGTGTAAGGGAGGGGCTGAGACTTTAAAACTCACTGTGAATTGGTAGCATACTGCCTGCCATCATTTCCCAATAGTTTTCCATGTCAGGCCCAAGGATTAGTGGATTAACAAAAGGTTTTCTCAAACTCTGTACTATTTCTCTGAAGATAGGCCAAGAGTTTAAGAAGAGAATCATATTTGTTGTGGAAAGTATTTCCCAACCAGATTAAAAATGGCTTAACATGGACATTTCTATTATGTTACTCATATGTTGGTTTACAATAGGTCACCTCATAGTTTTATTTGTTTTGCTACTATACCCTCTCCCCGTTTATGGACATGGTTAGGTTCCAAAGACTGTTATCTGAAAATTGACATCATGCAAAAATGGGGGATGACTATATCATTATATAACTGACAAAGTACATTAGTACCTAACTGTCAAACCACTGAGCGTCATGGCCCAGCTAACTTGACACAGACCTTAACCATCATAGTGGGCTTTACTCTTGCCTCACGCTTCAGCATTCATTACTGCCAGACATACATTCCTAACAGAAAAAGTAGATGGGTAGATATTTTACTGTTATTATAGTGCAAAATGTCAGATAATGAGCAAGTTGGTAAGTAAGGGTATATTTACAGAGCAGACTTTGGAATAAGAGAGATCTGTATTCCCACTTACACACTATAATCTTAAGCAAGTCACTGACCCTCTCAGAGCCTGTTTCCATTCTACATATACAGTGGAATTCAATCAATGGTAAATATTATTGCTAACATCCTGGAACATAAATTCCTTACCTTCAATAATTATATACTCAAATCTTAAGGTATAAACAAAATACAGCAAGATGACTTGTCATTTGGATTGACAGTTTTTTTATGTTAAAGTTTTATGTTCCAACCAATAACTGCTATGTTGTTGTTGTTGTTATGTGCCGTCAAGTCAGACCTGACTCATAGCGACCCCACTTAGGTTTCCGAGGCAGTATCACTACGGAAGTAGGTTGCCCCCTCTTCCTTCCGAGGAGTGGCTGGTGGGTTTGAACCGCCAGCCTTCTGGTTAGCAGTCAAGTACCTTAGGCACCTCACTACCAGAGCAATAACTGCTATAGATAGTATGATCTTCACTAACCTTAATTCAGTTTAATTTCTGACTAAATAGTAAGACTCACAAAGTGGGTCTAGAGGCTAGGAGAGTAAGGGAAGGTCACCATACTTAACAAAAAATGCAGTGCAAAATAGAAAATCTAATACTTTCATGACCCAATATGACCTAAATGTCAAGTAAAAGCTCTTCAAATACCATTTAAAAATTTCAGAAAACACTTATGTTTCAGAAATGTGTTTATTAAAATTGAGTACTCTGTAGTATAATACTAAGAACCACATACAATATTTTGGCGCATAAAACAGTTTTATAAAAATGCCTTGGAGAGATGAAGAGGGTACGTGAGTTTCAAGACAGGGAAGATATTCCATATTCTTAATATATGACTTGTATATGTATACTATAATGAACACTGGTAATTGATGCTTTAATAAAAGTAGGATTGGTAACATTAAACAGTTTTATGCTTTATTATAGGTTTAATTCAGTAGTTAAGAGAATAGCTTATTCTTATTAGACTTTATTCTACTTCAGCCTGGATAGCAGTTAGAAAATCATAACACTAAGATTTTGGAATTTAGTAATAAACAATACAATTGATAACACTAACAGCAACAACAGCAAAAAGGATTGAGGATGTGTGTGCATTGAATATGGAGCCCTAATGGCACAACTGTGAGGCTGGGAGCTACGTCACAGTTATTTCAAATACCAGCAGGGTCACTCATTGGAGCTTCCAAACTAAGACAGACTAGGAAGAAGGATGGGGTCACCAACTTCTGAAAGACTTGGCCAGTGAAAACTTTATAAATGGCAGTGAAACACTATCTGATGTATTACTGGTTAATGTTATAAATAGCATTAAAACACTGCTTGATATAGTACCAGAAGATAAGCTCCTCAGGATGGAAGGCACTCAAAAAATGAATGGAGAAGAGCTGCCACCTCAATGTAGAGTTGACCTTAATGATGTGGACAGTGTAAAACTTTCAGGACCTCCATTTCCTGATGGAGTATGATCCAAATTGGGCAGAAACAGCTGTAAGCATTCATTAATAAGAGGAATGTGGAATGTATGAAGTATGAACCTAGGAAAACTGGATGCTGTCAAAAGTGACATGAAATGCATAAAGATCCTAGGCATTAGTGAGCTAAAATGAACTGGTATTGGCCATTTTGACCAGATAATCATATGGTCTACTATGTCATGAATGACAAATTGAAAAGAAATGGTGTCATAGTCATTGTCAAAAAGGACGTTTTAAGATCAATCCTGAAGTACAATGCTGTCAGTGACAGGATACTATCCACATGCCCACAAGCAAGACCAGTTAATATGATTATTATTCAAATTTATGCACCAAACAGTAAAGCCAAAGATGAAGAATTTCAAGATTTTTACCAACTTCTGCAGTCTGAAATTGACCAAATATGCAATCAAGATGTATTCATTACTCCTGGTGACTAGAATGCGAAAGTTGGAAACAAAGAAGCGTCAGTAGTTGGTCTGTGTGGCAGAAATGATGCCAGAGATAACATGATAAAATTCTGTAAGACCAACGACTTATTCATTGAAAATACCGTTTTTCAACATAAATGGTGGCTATATATGTGGACCTCACCGGTGAAATACATAGGATTCAGAATGACTACATCTGTGCAAACAGGCAATGGAGAAGCTCAGTATCAATCAAAACAAGGCCAGGAGCTAACTATGGAACAGACCATCAATTGCTCATATCCAAGTTCAATTTGAAGCTGAAGAAAATTAAAACAAGTCCACAAGAGGCAAAGTATGATTTTGATTATACTCCACCTGAATTTAGAGACCATGTGATGAACAGATTTGACACAATGAACACCAATGACTGAAGACCAGATGGGTTGTGGGATGACATCAAAAGTATCATACATGTGACAACAAACACTGACCTAATGGTGGACAGATGGGTCGACAGACTGAATGATTAGGTTATGTCTATGTAGAGGAGAGTGTGCCCATGACCATGTATAGGGCTGGCAGGCAATGTTTCTCCAAGTGCATTTGTATGTTCTGTTAAGAATTTCCAGGCATATAGTAAAGCTGACAAGGGACAAGGTTATAGTCACTTCTTGGCCACAGCCAGCTACCTGGAGGGAGCAAGCAGTTGGACCTGTGGGCTCAGGACCATGGTCGCAGGGAACATCAAGCTCAATTGGCATAACATACTACACAAAAACATTGTTCCACATCCTACTTTGGCAAGTAGCAACTGGGATCTTAAAAGCTTGCAAGCAGCCATCTAGATGCAATGATGGGTCTCTTTATCTAAGCAAAGAAAACCAAAGACGCATGGAAGCAATTAGTCCAAGGGACTGGTATACCATGTGATCCTCAGCCTATATGACTGTGAAACCAGAAGAACTAGATGGTGCCTGGCTACCAACGTCAACCACTAGAAGGGGGAATCTATGTAGGAGATCCTGGATAGAGTAGGAGAACAATGTGGAACAAAATTCAGAATCATAAAAAAATTTTTAAAAAAAGAGAGATTAGGTTTGCTGTTCTGATAGAGCCTTGTGGAACTCCTGAAAGTATGGCCCCTAGCTGCCCTTCAGGTCTAGAATTGAACCCACTCCTGTGGCTCCCAGCCAAACAAAAGACAGGCATATGAGCTGAACATTTACATTAAGCAGATATACTCCTTGGAGAGATCAATCAAGGGAGAATAGAAGGGCTGTGTATGCACAGGGAGACAGTTCGGAGGGACAGGAGCACATGGGACAGAAGGACACAAGGAAGAGGTAAGTAGGGGGAGGAATTGGAAAGAAACCTGTTGCACTCTGGTAAACTGTAGTCAATGTCATGAGACAAAGTGTATGAGAACAGCTGTGTGGAAAATGAATTTGCTCTGTAAACGTCAACCCAGATCAAAACAAAAATTAAAAAAAAAAGAACATCATACATGAAGAGTGCAAAGGTCACTAAAAAGACAAAAGAAGGGAAAGACCAAAATGGGTGTCTGAAGAGTGTCTGAAACTTGCTCTTGTTTGGAGAGCAGTTAAAGCAAATGGAAGAAATGATGAAATAAAGCAGCTGAACAAAAGACTTCAAAGGGCAACTCAAGAAGACAAAGGTATTATAATGAAATGTGCAAAGACCTGGAATTAGAAAACCAAAAGGGCAGAACACACTCGGCATTTCTCAAGCTGAAGGAACTGAAGAAAAAATTTAAGAATCAAGTTGCAATATCGGATTCTATGGGCAAAATATTGAACAATGCAGGCAGCATCAAAAGAAGATAGAAAGAATGCAAAGAGTTACTATACTAAAAAGAATTGGTTGACGTTCAATTATTTTAGGAGGTAGTGTATGATCGAGAATCAATGGTAGTGAAAGAAGAAGTTGAAGCTGCACTGAAGGAACTGGTGAAAAGCAAGGCTCCAGGAATACCCACTGAGATGTTTCAACAAATGGACATAGCACTGGAGGTGGTTACTCTTCTAGCCAATTTATGCGAAGAAATTTGGAAGACAGCTACCTGACAAATTAACTGGAAGAGATCCATATTTGTGCTCATTCCAAAGAAAGGTGATCCAAAAGAAGCGGAAATCATAGAATAATATCTTTAATATCACACGCAATAAAATTTTACTAAATTCAAAAACGTTTGTGGTGATATATTGACAGGGAATTTCCAGAAATTCAAGTCAGATTTAAAAGAGGATGTGGAACAAGAGATGTCATTGCTGATTTCAGCCATGGATCTTGGCTAAAAGCAAAGTGGTTATTTGTGTTGTATTGACTATGCAAAGGCATTTGGTTGTGTGGATCCTAACAAACTGAGAAGAATGGGAATTACAGACCACTTAATTGTGCACCTGAGGAACCTGTACTAAGACCAAGAGGCTGCTGTTCTAACAGAACGAAGGGATACTACATGGATTAAAATCAGGAAGGGTGTGTGTCAGGGATGTATCCTCTCACCATACTTATACAATTTGTATACTGAGCAAATAATCTGAGAAGCTGGACTGTATGAAGAACAAGGAAGTATCAGGACTGGAGGAAGACTCATTAACAACCTTTTACAACCTGTATATGCAAATGACACAACCTTTCTTGTTGAAAGTGAAGATGATTTGAAGCACTTATTGATGAAGATCAAAGACTACCATCATCAGTATGGATTACCCCTCAACATAAAGCAAACAAACTGGAACAAAGCAAAACTGGTACCTCACAATAAATGGAGAAAACACTCCATTGCTGTCAGGGATTTCATCTTACTTGGATCCACAGTAAACATCCATGGAAGCAGCAGTCAAGAAATCAGATAGTGAGACTTCTGATAAGATGGAGGAATAGGCAGACAAGCTACACAGACTGTCTTCAACAAAAAAAAGAGAAACCAATTGACAAAGATACAGAAGATAATCCTGGATCTCTAAGCTTTGAAAGGAAGTAAACAAAGTGGATTATGATGGAGTATGATCCAAATTGGGCAAATTTCCACCTAGTGGAAAAAACTGAATGAGAACAGTGAGTACGGAGACGGTCGGAGCAGGTACTGTGACGGGACCAACAGCCTGAATATTTCCAAGTGAATATTTCCAAGATCAGACCTGGTTGCCAAAGGCTATAGGGAGGACTGCAACTGGTGGCCTATGACTAGGAAGGGAAACAACAAGGAGGGAGATAACCTGAGTTATGGACTTTGGGCTGTGCAGAGGGCACAGCCATTTTGATTGTTTACAAGCAGTGGCCATTTTGGATATTAAAAGTGACTGAGGACACAGCCATTTTGAATCTTTACAAGTAGTGGCCATTTTAGATTTGAAAGTGACAGCATTCTCATTCGAATTCCAGGGACCTAAAAATAGTTGTTTCCCAAAGACGGCAGGGACATATGGGAGGCTAACAATGAGAAAGGAGACAGGGGGTGAGTGTGTAAGTGCTGCCAACTAGCAAACAGAGGAGTACAGCACAGTACCCTGCTTGCGTAGATAACATAAAAAGAAAACGAAAATCGTGGGCAAGTCACCCCAACACACAATCACCAATTAAATATAAACACAAAAGCATCACAATTCCTCAGAGACAACAAACAGAGCATCACAGTCCACACAAAGAAGCAAGATAAAGCACAAGAAACAAGGGACCAGGACACAGACTCAAAACACATCCCTGAGGAAGATGCAGCAGTGGAACTCACTGATAAGTAATTCAAAAGAATTATATTTAGATACCTTCAATGAACTGAGAGACAGATCAAGGAAAACACTGACAAAATTGAGGAAAACACAGAGAAAACCCTAAAACAATTTAGAAAGACAATACAAGAATAAAATGACAAAATAAATGAAAAAATAGAAATGATACAAAATCTACAGACAGAAATCCAGAAGATTAATACTAAATTTTCAGAAATAGATAACACATTCAATGGGCAAGGGAGTAGAACTGAATCAATGGAAGACAGAATTAGTGGGATTGAAGGCCAACACCTCATCCCTTCCTTTGGAAAGGGATCAATCAAAAAAAAAGATCAAAACAAAATGAAGAAAGCCTAAAGTTCATGTGGGATATCATTAAAAGGAATAATCTACATGTAACTGGAATTCCAGAACAGGAAGAAAGAAATAAAACCACAGAAAAAATTGTTAAAGATTTGTTGGAGGAGAATTTTCCTGGTATGATGAAAGGGAAAATATCTATTCAAGAAGTCCAATGAATGACAAACAGGACAGACCCCAAAAGAAAATCAGTAAGACATATATCATCATCCAACTTGCCAAAACCAAAGACAAAGAAAGAATCCTGAAAGCAGCTCAGGAAAAAACAAAAATTACCTACAAGGGGCAACCAATAAGACTAAACTTGGATTTCTCGGCAGAAACCATGCAGGTGAGAAGACAATGGGATGGTATATATAAAATTCTGAAAGAGAAAGATTGGCTGGAGGGTTTGAACTGCCAGCCTTCTGGTTAGCAGTCACATGCCTTAGGCACTATGCCACCAGAGCTCCAAAGAATTATATATCCACCAGAAGAACTAGATGGTGCCCAGCTACCAATGTCAACCATTCAGAGGGGGATCTATGCAGGAGATCCTGGATAGAGAAAGAGAACAATGTGGAACAAAACTTAAAATCATTGGCGGGGGGAATGGGACCAGGTTTACTGGTCTGATAGAGCCTGGTGGAACCACTGAGACTATGGCCCCTAGCTGCCCTTCAGGTCTGGAAATTGAACCCATACCTGTGGCTTCCAGCCAAACAAAAGACAGGCATATGAGTTGAACATTCACCTGAGGTAGATACACTCCTTGGAGAGAACAATTATGGGAGAAAGAAGAGCTGTTTATGCACAGGGAGACAGCTCAGGGGACAGGAGTGCATGGAGGGACGGACACTGGGAAGAGATAACTAGTGAGAGGAAGTGGAACGGGAGCTGTTGCATTAGGGTAAACTGTAGTCAATATCATGAGACAAAGTGTATGTGAACTGCTGTATGGAAAGTGAACTTGCTCTGTAAACTTTCACACAAATCACAATTTTAAAAAAAAGAGAAAAAGTGAAACTGTTATTATGTGCAGAAGACATGATCATCTATATAAAAAATCCTAAGAAATCAAGTAAGTGCATTTAGCAAGCTTACGTGATACACGATAATCAATTCTATTTCTGTGTACTAGCAGTGATCAACTGGAAATTAAAATTTAAAAACAGCATCACTTAAAATAACATACAAACATGAAATATTTGGAGATAAATCTGACAAAAGGTGTGAGAGACTTGTTTGTTGGAAAATACAAAATACTGCTGGGAGAAATTAAACACGAAAATTCTACTCTTTAACACATGGGGTCTAAATTAAGTTGGAATCAACTTGATGACTACAAGTAATTGAACAAGAAAACAAAGAAAGGAATGAAAATAAGGGGAAAAAAATCAAAGTGATTGAATGGTGGGCTTCAGGGCTACCATGCATGGCTGCTGTATAGACTGTCTACTGCAAAATTTCTGAGATAGCATTCACTCTGACTATAGGGTGGATAGCACCTTGTGGAGTTGTGCAATACAATAGTCTTCACAGAGTTTCTTTTCTTTCGTGTTTAAACATTTTTGGTTTATGAAAAATACTAGACTGTCAGCACAGCTCCAGATCACACTTCTTAAACTCCTATATGCTTGGAAATGATTTGTTCCTTCACAACAGAATGTGGGAAGGAGGAAAAGCAAAAGTAGAAGGTATAGGAAAGGTGTCAACATTGAGGTAATAATGATATAATGACAATTGCTAAAATTCGTTGAACATTTACCATGTGCCAGGCATGGTTTGTAGCACTTAATAATATTTACAACAATCCTAAGAAATAGATGCTATTTTTATCCTATTTCACAGATAGGTGACTTGATGGCCAGAAAACTTAAATAACTGGCCCAAGATCATAAGACTTGAGTGGGAAAGATGGGAGATGGGAGAGTTCAGCTTCTCCTCTTTACAAAATAGTGACTATCAGTTGAAAGTCAATTTTAGGAATGCTAATTTATATTTTTCTTTTCTCTCGCTAAAATAAATACTTCTTAAATCAAGAAAAGCAGTCCCTTAGGGAAGCCTTACCATAAACTCAGATTTAGGAATGAAGAGGAAAACTAATTTCCAAATACAATTTCTGACAAAATTATACTAATTCTCCAAAACAATCCTCAGATTTAAAAAAAAAAAAAAAAAAAAGAATTATACACCCAGCAAAACTGTCCCTCAAATATGATGGTAAAATTAAGGCATTTCCAGGTAAGCTGAAATTAAGAGAGTTTGTTAAAGCCAGACCAATCTTATAAGAGATGCTAAAGGGAGTCCTTTGGAAAGAAAACCAATTATAGCCAACAACAGACTATCAACACACACGATGACATAACCCAGAAACCAACCCAGTTATAGAAGTACCCAAAGTAAATAAAGCCTACAAGATTGTAAACAGAAAACCAGAGACATCAATTAACAAAAAAATGACAGCTACAAACCAATAAAGGGGAAAAAACTGTGTAGTTACAGAACTTCTAAATGGTAGGGAAGTCAAGACACTGCAAGATAGAGCTGACTGTTCTAAACTTGGGAAGAAAATTATAAATGACAGGGTAACCTCAAAGAAAAATGATAAACCTTCACATCAAAATAGAAAAGAGAACCAGCACAAATATACAGCAAATACTAAAACACTAGCAATGAAGGAAGTGATAATATGATTTATAAACAAAACAAGCTCAGCACAGAAAATTATATGGAACAAAGAAATCGACACAACAAAAAAAGCACATAACAAAATGACAGCAACAAATTCATACTTGTTGATAAAATTACATATCTGACAAGGAACTTATCTCTAAAATTTATAGAAAACTCCAACACCTCAACAACAAAAAGATTAACAATCCAATTAAAAAATGAGCAGAAGACATGAATAGACACTTCATCAAAGAGGATATTCACGAGGCCAGCAAATACATGAAGAAATGTTCATGATCATTAGTCATCAGAGAGCTGCAAATCAAAACAATGAGATATCATCTTAGCCCAGCACTAATGGTGAAGTTCAACAAGACAGAAAATAACAAATACCGATGAGGCTGTGGAGAGACTGGGACTCTCGTACCCTACTGGTGGAACTGTCAAATGATACAACCACTGTGGTAAACAGTATGGCAATTTCTTTAAAAGCTGGAATTAAGAGATACCATTTGACCCAGCAATCCCATTACTAGGTATATATCCTAAAGAAGTGAGAGCCAGGACAATCACAGATATATGCACACCCATTTTCATTGCAGCACTATTTAAAATAGCAAAAACATGGAAACAACCTAGGTGTCCATCAACTGAAGTATGGATAACCAAACTATGGTACATACACATAATGGAATACTATGCAACACTAAAGAATAATGTAGAACTGGCAAAACACTGCATAACATGGATGAACTTGGAGGACATTATGCTGAGTGAAATAAAGTCAATCACAGAAGGACAAATATAGTATTAGTTAATTATTGTAAAAAGTCAAGGAAATCTTTATATATGAAAGGAAACTGTTGGTTACCAGGGGTAGGAAAGGAGGGGAGGGAGGGAATACTGAAAAAAAAAAAAAATTGCACGGACCCATGTCACTTTAGTTTTGTGTATTTCAACATACATAAAAAAAATGCATTAAGAAAAAAAAAAGATATCAGACATCGTATGGCACTGGGCGAATAGGCTACAAAAGACCTCTTTACAGTGTTAATAAAGATGCGACTTTAAAGATTAAGGCGCGTCTAACTAAAAGCATCATATTTTCAATCACCTCATATGCATGCGAAAGCCAGACAATGAATAAGGAAGACCAAAGAGGACTGGACTTGATGCCTTGAATTGTGGTGTTGACAAACACAACAAACAAATGCAACACGCTGCCATCCAGTGTGATCCAACTCATAGTGATCCCTCCTTGGGTTTCTGTGGCGGTATCACTACAGAAGTAGATTGCCCAACCTTCTTTCCAAGGAGTGGCTGGTGGGTTTGAAACGTCAACACTCAGTATCACAGAGCTACTATGTTATGATAGAACTAAGAAGGGAACCCAGGGCTCTGAAAGTCTTTCTGATATATTGGCATCAGTTTAGTAACCTGATAGAAAAGTCAAATATAATTTCAGGATAATTACAATAACAACTTAAGGAATAAGATACTGCATTTACACATACATCAAAAAGATTCTTGATACAATTATTTGATTTTCACATAAACTATTGTAAAATTGAATTTTGCCATAAAGAAATGTTTAAAAATAAGAGGAAAAGCTAGATTTATGTTATATGTTGTTGTGTGCCCTCAAGTCAGATCTGACTCATAGCGATCCCTCCTTGGGTTTCCGAGGCAGGATCATTATGGAAGTAGATTGCCCAACCTTCCTTCTAAGGAGTGGCTGGTGGGTTTGAACCACCAGCCTTCTGGTTAGCAATCAAGTACCTTAGGCACTAAGCTACCAGAGCTCCTTTT
>NW_006921857.1:2054926-2056390 GCF_000298275.1 Orycteropus afer afer | reverse complement strand
GGATTAAAAGACAGGAAGCCAGACAGAGGAACAGTCAGCCACATTGACCCAGGTGGGGGGGATACGAGAGGTCCCCAACAGCAGGACAAACTTGTCTGTCGGTTTGTCCTACTGTGGTGACATGTAGACTTGAGTTTTGAGGCTGAGCCTCTGGTGTTTAAAACTATCTAATACCTAAATGTAATTATGTCACATGTTTTTACTTACAAAATAAAATCCCTTTCATATCTAGACTACTTAACATAATTTCTAGTTGGTCAGCCCTAGTATTTCTTTTGTGGTTAAGACTCTGATTCATAGCAAACCTATGTACAACAGAACTGAACATTGACTGGTTCTGCAGCATCCTTAAAATACTTGCTATGCTTGATCCCATCGTCATAGCCACTGGGTCAATCCATCTCATTGAGCATCTTCCCTTTTTCAATAACCTTTATTTTTCCAAGGATGTTGTCCTTCTCCAGGGACCAGTCTGTTTCAATAATATGACCAGAGTACACTAGAAGAAGTCTGGCCATTCTTGCTTCTAAGAAGCATTCTGGCTGTACTCCTTTCAAGACAGATGTGTTCATTCTTCTGGCAGTCTACAGTATTTTCAGTATTCTTTGCCAAAACAACAACTCAAAGGCATCAACTCTTCTCTGGTCTACCTTATTCACTGTCCAGCTTTCACATACGTATGAGGCTACTGAAAATACCATGGCTTGGGTCAGGACACCTTAGTTAAGTCTTCAAAATGACATCTTTGCTTTTTAACACTTTAAAGAGGTCTTCTGCAGATTTGCACAGTGCAATACATCGTCTTATTTTTTTCACGCTGCTTCCATGGGCACTGATTGTGGATCCAAGTGAAATGAAATCCCTGACAACTTCAATCTTTTCTCTGATTATCATGATGTTGCTTATTAGCCCATTCTTAGTTCTCTAGTTCTGCTGAAATAGAAATATCACAAGTGGATGGCTTTCACTAACAGAAATGTATTCTCTTACAGTTTAGAAGGCTAGAAGTCCAAGTTCAGAGTGCCAGCTCTAGGGGAAGACTTTCCTTCTCTCTCTCCCTGTTTCTTGTTCCTAGAAGGATTCCAGCCCAGGGACCCTGGGGGTCCAAAGGACATGCTCTGCTCCTGGCTCCTCTTTCTTGGTGATAGTAGGTACTGTTTGCTTGCTTCTCTCTCCTTTTATCTCTTAAAATAAAAGGTGTTACAAGCCACACCTCAGGAAAGCTCGCTTTACTTGGATCAAGGCTGTGGTGGGACCAAAGGTGTTGCTACCCACCAGTAATCTTAATTCTTTTATTGCTGATTGGCTTATCACATCAGATCACATCATAGGGTATCATTACATATCTGCCACATTATACCATTATAACTTCTAAACCACTGAGAAATAACGGCCTAACCTAGCTGACACAAATTTGGGGGAGACAAAATTCATTCCATGACAGTCCGGCTGAAAGAAAGAAAG
>NW_006921857.1:2021665-2054814 GCF_000298275.1 Orycteropus afer afer | reverse complement strand
TATTCCATACCAAAGGCTATAGTTTTTGATCTTCATCAATAAGTACTTCAAGTCCTCTTCACTTTCAGCAACAACATAAACGGTAACTATAAACTGGTATTTCTACACCCAAATAAATAGTTCTAACCTTGAAGAGCTTTTCATTCTAATCTCAAACTTCCATCTCGCATATGTACTCTACCCTAGTTTCTTGACAACAGCAGGCCCTTTACTCATGCTCCATGATTTGCCCACCGGCTGCCAGTTTCTCACACTGTGGTACCTTGCATATTATCTGTGATGCTGGAAGCTATGCTACTGATATTTCAAATAACAGTAAGCTCATTCATAATGGGTAAGTCTCAGCAGAGTTTGCAGACTAAGACAGACTAGGAAAAAGGACCTAGGGATCTACAAAAAAAAAAAAAAAAAAAAAATTGGCCAGTGAAACCTTATGAATAGGAATAGAACGCTGTCTGTTATAGTGCCAGAGAATGAGCCCCTTACATTGAAAGACATTCAAAATAAGAACAGGGAAAAGCTGCCTCCTCAAAGCAGAGGTGACCTGAATTATATGGATGGAGTACAATTTTGGGGACCTTCATTTGCTGATGTGCCATGACTCAAAAAGAGAGAAAAATTTTCAAACATCCATAAATAATAGGAACATGAAATATATGAAGTATAAATCCAGGAAAATTTGTTGTCCAAAATGCAATGGTAGGCATTAGTGAGCTGTTATTGGCCATTTTTGAATCAGATAATCACATGGACTACTATTCAAGGAATGGCACGGCATTCATTGCCATAAAGAACATTTCAAGATCTACCCTGAAGCACAATGCTGTCAGTGTCAGAATAATGTCCTGTACAAGCCTCTAACGATGACCAGTTAACATGGCTGTCGTTATTCAAATTTACATACCAACTACTAATGCTGAAGATGAATAAGTAAATGATTTTTACCAACTTCTGCAGTCTAAAATTTATCAAACGTGGAATCAAGATCTATTGATAGTCATCGAAAGGTGCTTGAAATGTGAAAGCAGGACAGAAAGAAGAAAGATCAGTAGTTACAAAATATGGCCTTGGTGATGGAAATAATACCAAGACCAAAGAGTTAATCATTGGAAAAACCTTTTTCCAACAACATAAATGGTGACTGTACACAAAGACTGCAACAGATGGAATACACAGGAATGCAAAGCGCAATTGTCCACTTAGAACAAGGCCAGGGGCCGAGTGTGAAACAGAACATCAATTGTTTTTATGCAAGTTCAAGTTGAAGCTGAAGAAAATTAAAACAAATCCACAAGAGCCAAAGTATAATCTTGAGTATATCCCACTTGAATTTAGACACCATCTCAAGAATAGATTTAACACACTGAACACTACTAGTAACTAAAGGCCAGACAAGTTGTGGGATAACTTCAAGGATGTCACACATGAAGAAAGAAAAAGATCATTAAAAATGAAGAAAAGACCAAAATAGTATCAGAAGAAACTCTAAAACTTGCTCTGAAAGTAGCTCAAGTGAATGGAAGAAATGAAGTAAAAGAGTTGAACAAAAGATTTCAAAGCTTCTTGAGCTGCCCTTTGAAATCCTGTTGAAAAGCTGTATGATTGCCTCCTCAACTGGACATAAACATCAGAAATCAACACTGGAATCTTATTTTGGCTTGATATTTATAAGTTTCTTTTGTGTTATTCATTTTTCTTCTCTCTCTGGAGGTGTATGTATGTAGGTGATCCCCTAGGATCATCCCCTATTTTATTCCGGTCCATGTACTCAATTTTTCAGAACCAAATCATTTTAATGTTCATATTTACATTGTCTAAAAACGTTGTATAAAGAAATAGTATTTATATCTAAGGGTATTTTTTTTTTTTTTAAATCACTGTTCTAACACTAGGAGGTTGAATTTCTAGGGATCAAATTTTTCACACATTCAATAAATATTATACTTATTTATGTTGTTGTTATGTGCCGTCGAGTCAGACCCGACTCATAGCGACCCCTCCTTGGGTTTCCGAGGCAGTATCACTGCGGAAGTAGATTGCCCCCATCTTTCTTCCGAGGAGTGGCTGGTGGGTTTGAACCTCCAGCCTTCTGGTTATCAGTCAAGTGCCTTAGGCACTATGCTACCAGAGCTCCCTATACTTATTTACAGTTACCTTGAATATACTAAATAAAATCTCTACCTTTTAACAAAATGTAATTTCTCCCAATTTTCTTTTACCAAGATTTTTTCCACTATAACAATACACATAAATTAATCTATGCTAAAGTGGGATCCTATTCCATCCTAGTATCTTCCACAGTGTTAACCAGCTACTTTGAATTTATTACTAAAAACATTTTTTAAATTAATATATATCAATATTTAAAACCTGAATTGAAATCACAAGCCAGAATGTAAGAAGAAAAGAGTAGGTAAAACAAAATCATTGTGACAAACACATAATCACTAATGATTTTTAAAGGAATAAAATAATGCAGCTATAAGGAGCATGTACAAATTAAGAAAACAAAGAATTTTAAAGCAAAGGTTAGTACAGAAATTACTTAAATATATTTCAAATATCTAAAAGGGAGACATATATTTTAATTAGCATCAAATAATAAAGATGAAAAGAAACAGTTATGTTTCTTTTTAAATAAGCATTTTTCTTTGTTGGCAAAAGCCCACTTAAATAACCATCCAATGGAAAGAATAACATTAGGAAGACTATGATGAATAATGGTTGAAATAATTCTCTATGTTCTGTAACTAAATACCCGATTTTTACCATGGCTTTATATTAATAAGTTTCTTTTTTTTTTTGGTTCTTGTTTTTGGGTTGGTTGTTTTAATGATAGTGATGTAGTGATGATGTTACACATGTAACTTGCCTGAGTGAGAACTGAAAGGAACAGAACCAAAAGCATCTTCTGGAGGGTGGCTATGTGGAGCAGAAAGTGGGTCTACACTCTTATCTGAGGATGCTCTCTCCTCGAGCCTGTCTGCAAAAATAAGATGAAACAAAACGAAAAATAAAATAAAAACAAAATGGTCTTTAAATTTTACAAAGTGTTATACAGCATAAATAAAAGTGAAAATTAAACACAATGACAGCCTTTTTGAAAAAAATATAAACTTTAGGGGGCAGTCCTGACTTTCATACTTATTTGTTGCTACACAAATAAATTTAACAATTTAATTTCAATGTTAGGTTCCACAAAATAAAAACAATTACCCAATAAATAACTAGGTCTGGTTCTTTTAAATACCAGTTGTCTTCAAATTGAACATACTGGAGATGAACTTAAGATCAGCTTACTAAACACAATTGTATTTGCCAGATTTTCTCTAAAAATGCTTATAAAAATACTGCAGAACACTAGAGTGGCCAATCATCCATAAAGTAGGAAAATCCTGTTTAACAACAGCAATAAAAAGTAATTCACTGTACTTTATTATTCATTTTTCACATTAATTTTTAATTATCAAACCATTAGCACACACACATACACACAGATACAATGATACAGACATTTTCCTCTAGTGGATGAAAAGTCTTAATGACAGAGTTGATTCATTTATCCAATAAATATAGGAGCAACTAGTGTGTCCCTACAAAGCTCTGGTGGTGCAGTGGTTAAGGCATATGGCTGCTAACCAAAAGGTCAGTGGTTCAAACCCATCAGCCACTCTGTGGAAGAAAGATGAGGCAGTCTAATTCCATAGAGATTTACAGCCTTGGAAACCCAGTGAGGGTCGCTATGGTTCGGAACTGAGTCAATGGCATCACATTTGGTTTGGTTTCAGAGTGTGTTCCATGTACTGTTCTAGGCACTTGGATATAACAACTAACAAAACAAAGACCCCTACCATCAAGGAGTTTATATGCTTGCATGGAAAAACAAACAAGCAGCTGTAAGTATAAGAAGAAACATATATCTATAAAGAAAAATGTAATTCAGGGTAAGGAAGATAGGGGAAGCACAGGTTGACTGACTGCAATAATAAATAGAATGATTCCACTATTTACAAAGTAAGATTTGAGAAAAAACTTGAAGGAAGTGAGGAAGTGAGTACCTGAGGAACACTCCAAGCAGAAGAACCGGAGCAAAAGTTCTAAGGCAGGAACAGGCCTGGTATATTTAAGGGTACAGTTGATGGATGTATCCTAGTTCCCTAGTAAGTTCTGCATATGAAAAAAAAAAAAAAAGTTGCCATTGAGCTAATTCCAACTCAGGGTGACCCCATGTGTGCCAGAGTAGACTACACTTCATAAGGGTTTCAATGGCTGAATTTTCAGAAATAGATTGCCAGTGGATTTGAACCTCCAACATTTTGATTACCAGTTGAGCATGTTAACCATCTGCAACACCCAGGGACATCAATTCATACTCGTCATTGTTAGCTGCCATCAAGTCGAGTCCAACTCCTGATGACTCCAGGGCTACCGAGTAGAGCTGCTCCATAGGCTTTTCTTGCCTGTAATCTTAACAAAAGCAAATCCTCAGGTCTTTTCTTCCACGGTACTGCAGGACGGGTTCAAATTATCAAGCTTTACATTAGCAGTTGAAAGCAAACCATGTGCATGGGCCACCTAGAGACCTTCAATATTTAGGCTAGCTTATATTCACAATCTCTATCAATCAACTCTGCTGGTTTCAACTGAATTCTAAAAGATTGTAGGGCAGAAGCAGGGGAAATCCAAATATAATTGGAATTCTCTAAAAATGACTCATAACTTCAGGGTGGAAGAAAAAGTCCCAACTTAAAAAAGAAGCACTTCCTAGAACAGTGTTTTTCAAACTTTGACATGGATTCCAATCACTGGGGAACTTTGTAAATGGCAGTTTCTGATGGGCTGAGTCAAGAATGGGTCCTCAGATTTTGCACTTCAATGAGCTCACAAGTGATGCTGCTACTGCTGGTCCAGGAACCACACTTTTGAAGTGGGAAGTCCCGATGAGTCTATAATATCCTGACTATACATTCATGCATCACTTATTGTCCACAATACGTTCTGTGAAATAGGATGTTATGATTTGGACTCATAACTAATTTTCTACCTTCATGTTATAACTTTCTGTTTTTCTTTCAGATTGATACTTTTGCTTTGCCTCTTGCTGCTGCTATCACAAAGCACTGGTTTTACTGCATTTGGGAGCCATGATGCACTGCACAGTAGTATTTTCTAAAGAAACTTAATACAAGATAATACTGTAACACTCAAACTATATATACGTGATACACAAGATTGGATTGTGCTGCCTACGAGTGGAAACATCCTGTTATATGGTAAACTTTTTATTGTAAGTAGGGAAAGTTCACATGAAAATAACAATAAAAGGTATAGTACAATACATACGAAAGTACAGTACTATCAAGATATACACATGATAGGTTATATGTACCGTACCATTACAAAAGGAGCCCTGCTGGCATAGTGGGTAAGGTATTTGGCTGCTAACCAGAAGGTCAGCAGTTCAAAGCCACCAGCTGCTCCTCAAGAGAAAGATGAAGCAATCTACGTGCATAAAGATTTACAGCCTTGGAACCCAACAGGTGTCTCTATGAATCAGAATCAACTCAATAGTTTGGATTTTTTTAGTAACACTGTATGCCTGGAAGCACAATCACTCTATATAAAAGAGACATGAAACACATGTGTTGCATGCAAGAAGCTGTTGTGTTTGCTATTTCTGGTTACATCCACTATGCTCCATTCTCTGACTGGGATTTCTAAACTCTATTATAACCTTATGGGATCACTAATGTATTATGCGGTTGAACATTATGTTGCCCAAATGGATGTTATACGGCTCATGACTGTACTTAATTATTCATATTGATGTGAATTTTTTTTAAAAAAAATTATGACAGTGAATACAATTATCAACTTTTATGGCTAAGACTGTGACATCCACATGAAACTTTGGGTTGTTTAAATTTTTACTTAAGAAAGTGTCATTGAAACCTTTCACTATTTTGTTGAGGCACTGATGAGTTAATGAACACATCTGACATCTGTACAAACAAAACTTCTCAAACTTAAGTGCTACTTTTCAAATCCAATATTAAAATGGGTAACAATTTTTATTTTTGGTGCTATTTTTCAAGGAATTACCTTTGTACTTAATTTAGGAAATTCATATCAATAACAAATGATCACTGCCTATTTAAAAAAAAAAAGATTTCATATTTTGTTTTCAACATCTATTAAAGAACATCTGGTAGCATAGTGGCTAAGGCACTTGACTGCTAACCAGAAGGCTGGCGGTTCAAACCCACCAGCCACTCCTCGGAAGCAAGATGGGACAGTCTACTTCCGTAGTGATACTGCTTCAGAAACCCAAGGAGGGGTCGCTATGAGTCGGGTCTGACTCGACGGCACATAACAACAACAACAACAGTCTCTTATCCTCTTGTCCTGGCAGAAATGCAGCTGAAATGCTCCTTGGAAATGAGAACGACTAGACTATATCTTAGCTACTTTGGTCATGTTCTCAGAAGGGACCATTCCCTAGAGAAGGATATCATGCTTGGCAAAGTGGAGGGTCAGCAAAACGGGGAGACTCGCAACAAGATGTATTGACACAGTGGCTGCAATGATGGGCTCAGGTATAGCAAGAATTGTGTGGATGGCTCGTGACTGGGCAGTGTTTCATTCTGTTGGACATAGGGTCACAGTGAGTCAGAACCAACTAGATGGCACCTAAGAACAACAACAACAACAAATCTCTTACTGCATCTTTCTGAAAAAAGTAAGGTTGGAGAATAATTTATGTAACAAAAACCCAAAAAACAAACCTACTACTGTCAAGTTGATTCTGACTCATAGGGACCCCTCTAGGGTTTCCAAGATTGTTGGAAGTACAGTATCTCATCTTCCTCCCCCAGTTTATGTAACAAGGAGTCCCTAATTTATTGTAGTGGGTAGTCACAATCAAACCTTAAGAACAGGCCAGAGATTCACTGTTATAGATAGAGAATACCTACAGTTACTAATTTCATCAGGCCCTGAATGTATTAATAGAGTAACTGTAAAACCAGGGATCGGTCTTCACATCAGAGTGTTGGCTCTACCCTCATCCTTTCTCCATGTCCCAAATTCTGGTGTTCAAAATGGTGAAGATAAAGTAAAGAGGGAGTGGGACAGAAGGACAAATGGAAAATATTGTCTTTCCCCATATAGTCAGGATGATAGCCTCAGTATATCAATATCCAAGAGCCTTCTGTCTTTCAAATCAAGACAAAGATTTGTAGATACTTAGATATAAATTTGAGACCTTGGGTTGTACAAATAGCTAATGCACAGCTGCAAACTGAAAGGCTGGTGGCTCAAGTCCAGCCAGAGGTGCCTCAGAAAAAAGGCCTGGTGACCTACTTCCAGAAAATCAGCCACTGAAAACTCTATGGAACACATTCTACTCTGACAACATGGGAGCCATGAGTCAGAAGCACCTTGACAGCAAATGCTTCTGGGTAGGTCTGAATTAAGACCTTATTTCCTTTCCAAAGCATCTGTTGTTGTTTTTGTGATATGCCATCAAGTTGGACCCAACTCATAACTACCCCTCCTTGGGTTTCCAAGGTGGTATCACTACGGAAGTAGATTGCCCAACCTTCCTTCTGAGGAGTGGTTGGTGGGTTTGAACCGCCAGCCTTCTGGTTAGCAGTCAAGTGCCTTAGGCACTATGCATCTGCATCACATAAAAAAGCCTATATAAAATATGGCTACCTGGACTCTCCAAAGGCCTAATCAATCAGATTATCTGAGATAGGGCCTTGAAAATCTGCATTTTAACATATTCTCTAAGATTTCCCTACTGTACCTACCAATGGTTACCAGCTTTTAAAACTGTGAAGTTATCACTAATGTTAATTAAATTCTCATGTACTGGTGTATTATCTCCATCCATCCACAGTAAATTCATGGAAAATGTATAAACAACACCAAGCAGTTATGGTAAGTATACAGATATTATCATATTTTTCATAAAGACTCCCATAACTAAAAATACAGAGATATTGTTCTATGTAAAATTCATTTATCGAATTATTTCAAAACAGGAATCAGAAAAAATTCATTATAAAATGAGTCATGTTCTCATTGTTTCTCAAAAACATTAAATCAAATTTCAATGGAAGACTTTTAAAAAAATCATTTAGATTTCCAGAATTCTCATGATAATCAGGGTCCCAGAGCAAAAAATACAAAATAAATATACACATTAATCTTCCAAACTATCAATTTTCTATAAATACAAACTAATGAAATGGTATACAGAGCTACTTTTCAAAATACATAGTCATCCCTAAAATGTATTTTAGTGACATTTTCACACAATTGGTTTTCTTCAGCACAAAGCCTGAGCTTAATTTATCCAATATAAGAAACTTACCTCCTTCTGCCTTGCCAAAAGGACTGTGTTAGTGAAAAAGGACAGTTTCAAGTATTTTAATTGATACATATGGCACAAATACAGTGTTCAAGACTCCTAGAAACCAACTGAATTCCATTAATATCAATACTAAATTTTAAATACTTTTTAATTAAAAAGTCAATTAGGCAGCTTATATGGATAATGGTCTGTTCTGCAACATGTTAAAGTTTGAAAGTGCAGTCCTCATAATACTTTTCAAGTACTAATATACTTGAAGTTTTGTCATTCTGCACTGAAGAAGGAGTAATAGGTCTGAATTATCTAACGGAGATGAGAGCTAATGTTTTACAATGAGCTAATTATAGACACGGATGTTGGTATATGTTTCATTCTGTGGCTTCACAGAGAAAACAATATATTTAAGAGAATATGAAGGCAGCCACAGTCTTTAGTTTAGTGCTTTCTATCTTCCTTTAAGTTATTCTGATGTAATTTTAAACAGAAAAAATAAAGACCAACAAATCCAATGGCTACAAGCAAGAGAGATTTCATTAACAAGTACTGGTTTTAATTACCATATAAAGCTACACCACTATTTCAGCAGATGCAAGTTAAAAATGTTCTCAGATACTTGCATTCTAATTAGCGTTTAATGTATTAAAAGTTATGGCAATTAGATTTCAAGAAATTTACATACTAATTAGATATTTTGGTATAAAAGACAATGAAAAAGTTCAAGTTTTAAAAAATCTCAAGCTTTATTACTAATGCTTACTCTTCGTTTAGTGTTTTGGTTTTAAATAGTAACAGGTAAAAAAAAAAATTGTCCATGATAAATAATTACTCAGTTACACTGAAAACAAAAGCAAGAAAAAAAGACTCCAGTTTAGGTTATAGGATTAAGTAAGTCTCTTTGTCTCACGGTATAGGAAATCAAATGTTTTCTTAAATGTCAACTCCCCCAAAACATACTTTGTTACCAATGATTAATATTTGGGAATTGTATTGGAAGCACACTTGCAGATAATTGTTGTTGTTGTTGTTGTTATGTGCCGTCGAGTCGGCCCCCGACTCATAGCGACCCCTCCTTGGGTTTCCGAGGCAGTATCACTACGGAAGTAGGATTGCCCAACCTTCCTTCCCAGGACAACAACAACAACACTTGCAGATAATACACACTGATATTTACTAGGTAATATCTTTTTCCTTTTTCTTTAAATAAAGGACCATATAGAATATTAAAAGTTAAACATCAAATGGCAATGTATTATTCTAAATAATCATTACATGAGCAATGCCTATATTTTTAAGGACCATATATAGGTATTCAGTTTCTCATTGGAAAAGCATTTCAAAAACTATCAATTATTTCAAAAAGAACTTTGGAAAATTGTTAATATCTGAGATAAAAGATACAAATACTCTACTTCAAGTTTCAAATACATAAATAATTTATTCATTTTGGAAGCATTGTTAGTAAGAGAGGAATCAGTAATATCCAAGCATCAATTGTCACTGCACAGTTAGTCTTCTACTGAAATGTCAAGGTTCTAGAAGTCTTTGGCCACCAGTGTAATTTAGAGCGTTATCAAATATATCAAATATTGAACACCTTTTTGCCTGTGAGTAAAAAGTGTACTACACAAGACTACATGATTTGATTTAAATAAAACTTTGGGAGAAAATCTTTCTATAGTATATTCTAGAAATTCTTGATTATTCAAGAAAAAACAGACATTTTTGCTTCTCCTTCCTCACTGTCACCTGTTACTTCTGCTTCCAAAGTGTGTACCCACCAAACCCTATATATTGGTTTTGAATTGAAAGTTGAGTAAACTTATAATTTAGATTAATTTTTAAATGTTAGTTAAAGGCCAATAGTCTCTTAAATTAGAGCCTAAAGATGCTATAGTAGGTGAGGAAAAGGGATGTGTCATTTATTTATTGACTGCCCAGACCCTTTAAAGACTTTATTTTATTTAATTATCTTAATAATCCTATGAAATAGGCACCATCATTCCCTTTTTATAGATGAGGAACACTCAATGGTTTAGTGACTTTAGTGATATTACAGCCTAGTTAAGTAGCACTGCCAGGGATCAGAATTCATGCTTTCCAATACCATGTGCTGATTAAAGAGGGCTAGACTTTTAACAGTTATTTCAGTAGCTCACAGACCATCTCAGCAGTTTTCCAAATGGCTAAAGTTGCTCCACGTTTGACCTTCAGATAAAGCTCTTCTTATTTTTTTTGTTTTGTTTTGTACTTTCATTTGGAATTTATTATGTTTCCATAATTAACACTGGAATGAAAATTGAATTCTCTTGGCATACACATGTAATACACACAAATTACACATAACTGTTATCTGACCATTAAGTTTTAAAGTAAATAGCTGGTGAAGAATTTTACATGCTAAACCCAATTTATATGAAGATCTATATATTTATGCTATATATTTATGCTATTCTAGCCTATGCCAAGTAAATAAAACAACTGGATTATCATTACAAATTCTAGCGAACTTAGAATAACACATTTTTAAAATAATACATTTTTATAAGGTACAAGAAAATATGAATACTTTATCCATTCCATGAATACTTTTATCTATTCCATAAATAAAGAAAAGAAAGGCCTAGGCAGTCAATTACTCAAGGAGTAGAAAAAAATTGATTTACTAAAATCCTTAGCTACTATCCTCATAAGAACACATGAAAATGAATACTCTAATTTTACCTTTTACTTTTAAAATAATCCTATAAACTATCATGACTGGAACTACCCTCCCCCAACTATGTACTACCATCCCCCACAAGAGAGATACTTTCTTTTTATTAAAATCTTGCCTTTGGGGCCACGCAAAGCATAAATTCTAGGAAAAATGCCAAACAAAAAGAGCTGTGATTTTAAAAAAATGTACTTTTTAAATAATAAGATGTAAGATTGGTTTTACCAAAGATAACAAATCTTTATTAAAAGCTCAGAACTCATTTTTTTATCTGCAATTAATCAATTTAATTTCTCTTCATCATATGTAAAATACAAATTCACATCCCAAGTAACTATTCTTACATGACTTTGGAGCATTTATAAATTTATAAAAATATATACCAATTTGGAACAAAGCATCACATTGAATAAATGTTTTCATAAAGCCAGTTACCTAAAAATAAAATAGAAAGTTGTTATTTGCCATCGAGTAGGACCCGACTCTCAGTGACCCTTCCTTGGCTTTCCAAGGCAGTATCACTATGGAAGTAGATTGCCCAACCTTTCTTCCGAGGAGTGGCTGGTAGGTTTGAACCGCCAGGCTTCTGGTTAGCAATCAAGTGCCATAGGTAGGCACTATGCTAC
Organism: Orycteropus afer afer; assembly: GCF_000298275.1. NCBI lineage: Eukaryota > Metazoa > Chordata > Mammalia > Tubulidentata > Orycteropodidae > Orycteropus > Orycteropus afer. The sequence continues at coordinate 2,043,095 of NW_006921857.1, read as the reverse complement.
CAGAGCTCCCAAACAGAAAGTAGGAACTATAAACTAGAGACTATTAAGACCTTGTTTTCACATGCAAAAGCGGAAAGCAGGAGGATACATATCCCTCTCCACACAAACACAAAAGCCTCCAACAAATGAAAATTATCTACATTTTGTAGAAGTAAGTTTTTGCTCTTCCTTCTTCCAAAAAAGAGCTTTTCTAAAATATGCATGGCGAGGCCTGACATATATGTGTATTTATATTAGGTAGTTTAAGAAAAGGCAATGACTGCAAGTAAAAACACTGATATATCTGATTAAAAGTGGAAAAGAATTTATTTAACTTTTGCCATATTAGAACAACAAAGCAGCCCTTTTATGTGACCACTCATTAATGGGACATTACAAAACATTAACATAATGTAGTAGGTACCCCATGTTTTCTTTCAGGCATTTTCAAAAGGCATCTCAGACCCACAGTATCTTCTATTGAGTGTGCAAGAAAACAGAGCTACAAAATTACTAGTAAGGCAAGAACATTTAATTTTCCATGTTTTGGAGATACTCTGAATTTAACATTCATGGATATGCAGTATTTAAGTGTTAGGGTATCAGCATACTATCAGTGATTTTGAGTTTTAATAGCTACTGTCAAGCAATTGATTTCTAATGCACACAACATATATATATATATATATATATAAAGAAAGTGGCCTGAATTTTGCCCTCAAATGCACAGAAAGAATTTTCTATATACCATCTCAAAGTAGTCTTTGGCCTTGTTGAATAATTATAGAGTTGTGACTTTACTGTGAAGCAAAATAAGCCTTCAAGTGTCCCTTACTTGATCTTAGAAGGTCAAATTCTCTGTCCAAGAGTTCCTCTTCTGTTAACTTGGAGAAGTTATCCTCTCCAAAAGGATTCCACCCTGACATATCAGGTGGGTTGCTGATGTTCTTCTGATTTGTAAAATTTGCAACTGCCTCTTTATCAGCAATTGACCTACAATAGTAAGGGGAGAGGAAAAAAAAAAAAAAAAACACACATTAGAATTAAAAAAAAATTAGTGCTCTATTTCATACTTTATAAAATGCTGAGAAAAACTAGATCTTTTTCACATGTGAAGATGGCAGATAACAGCATTGGATTTAGAGAGCCTCCACCTGGGATCTGAATCCCAGCACCTCCACAGGTCACAAGCTATCTACCTTGGGCAAGTTCCTTAACCTCTCTATGCATCAGTTTCCTCATCTGTGAAATATGAATAACAGTATTCATATTTTATGACTATGTACCAAATTACATATTCCGTAACAAACTCTCTGAGTTTGAGGCCAACTCAATGGCAGCTGGCAACAACAGCCTCACAGAGGTTCTGAGACGATTCAATAAAAACATAAAATGTACAGCATCTGGTACAAAATAAGTACTCAGTAATATTAGCTACTATTATTGTAGTGAAGAAGCCCAAATCACTACTGAATAAAGTGATCTTATATACTAGTTATGCTGAGACACTACAATTTGTTTCATTTTGACAAAGCTATTCCCTGCATATAGCTATGAACAATCGATGAACTGCGAGAAGCGCCTTATGAACTATAAAGCAAGATTTGGGTTATTTTGTAAACACCAAATCCTTCTTGGCACTTAAAGTATTTAGAGTTGGAAACCTAGGACTACTGGTTCTAGAAAGTTACCTTAAGGCCTCTGGTCTGTTAAGAGGTGAGAGTCTAAAAGGAATACTTAACTCCAAAGTGCTCAAGAACCGCTTCCTAAACACAACTTGCAAAGATAGCTGAACAATGAAGTGATATAACAATGTTGTCAAGTTGCTTTAATAATTCAGATCCAAATCCTTGAACATCAGTAATGGAAGGAGAATCTCTATGTACAAAGAGGTAGCTTGATTTTTTAAATATTGACCCATCACGTTAAATTAACACCTTCCCTTTGGCGGCTCACTGGCATTGCCACCACATAGGCCTTTAAAACAGAAGAGGGGACAAAAGTTGTCCATTTAATCCCCTAGCCCAAGCCCCTCAGTACGGCTAAGTAAAGAATGAAATGTTTAAGTACTCATTGAAGGCTAGAGTATAACAGAGAAAAATAAGCACAGTAGTTTATCTACAAGCAGATTGTCTTGCTTAGTAAATACAACTTTGGTATCTTAATAATAAATATAATACAATTTAGAATCCACTCTAGGATTCAACAGCCAAGGTCTAAGCATGCCTCTATGTGCCAGAGTCCCATCTCTCTAATCCCAAAAGTAACTTTCAAAGACTTTCAGAGGCCTTGAAACACATGGCAAAACTCAAAGAAAGATGGGCATTTCCCCTCTGCCTGTCAATGATTTCTTTCAGAACACTGTGACTCCCTATCTAAATCACCCTCTTGCCGTTCCCCTGGATGAATTTATGCTTTCTTCTTGGCAGACTACTCTGTGGGCTATTATCTTAAAGAGGAATATAAATTAATAGCCCATAGAGTATAGTTTTAAAATGTCCGCAAGTTCTTTGACATTCCTCCCTTCAAAAGGTGGACCCTAATTCCCGTGGCTGTGAATGTGGGATACATCTAGTGTCTCACTTCTAACAAACAATGTGGTAAAGGTGCCAGTGTATAACTTCTGAAACTAGCTCATAAAAAGCACTGCAGCACCCTCCATGCTTTCTCACTCTCGGATGATATGTGCTAGAGAAAACCAGAATTAATTATTCCTTTCTCTCTTTTGGAGACATCTTTTGGACTCAGACAACTGAGTCTTCCTGCTTAAAACCATGTGAGGGAGCCACCATGAAAACAGATCCTCTAGCATTAGTCAAGCCTTCAGAGGACTGTAGTCCTCGTCAACATCTTGATTAAAATCTCTGAAGAGACCCCCAAAACATAACTAACCAGCTAAGTAACTCCTAAATTTCTAATCCAAAGAGCATATGTGTGAAAATGTTTGCTGTTGTTTTAAACCACTAAGTTGTGTGGTAATTTAAACCACTAAGATATGTGGTAATTTATTATGCAGCAACTACAACAAAAAAAATATATGACTAACACAACAGTGTAATCCTAAGAATTCTGATAATATATGTTGTGTTGTTGCTTTGGTTAGGTGTTGTCTAGTTGGTTTTGACTCATAGTGACTCTATGTACAATACAGAAGAACAAAACACTGCCCAACTCTGTGCTATCCTCACAATCACTGCTATTTTTGAACCCATTGTTGCAGCCCCTGTGCAAAGCCATCTACAGGATCTTCCTCTTTTTTGCTAACCCTCATTCTATTTTGCCAAGCACGATGACTGGTCCCTCCTATTAACATATCCAAAGTACGTGAGGTGAAGTTTCACCATCCTCACTTCTAAGGAGCATTCTAGCTGTACTTCTTCCAAGACACATTTGTTTGTTCAGGGTATATTCAACATTCTTCACCAACACCTAAATCCAAAGACATCAATTTTTCTTTGGTCTTCCTTATTCACTGTCCAGCTTTTGTATGCATATTAGGCAACTGAAAATACAATGGCTTGGATCAGGCATGCCATAGCTCTCAGTGTTATTTTTGCTTTTTAACACTTTAAAAGAGCTCTTTTGCAGATCTGTCCAACGTAATTTGTCATTTGGCTTCTTCACTGCTAATTCCATGAGCATTAATTGTGGATCTAAGAAAATGAAATCCTTGACAACTTCATTCTTTTCTCTGTTTAAAAAGATGTTGCTTCTGGTCCAGGTCTGAGGATTTTTGTTTTCTTTAAATGGAGGTATAATTCATACTGAAGGCTGTACTCTTTGAACTGTATCAGTTAAGTGCTTTAAGTCTCTTTCCTTTTCAGCAAGCAAGGTTGTGTTATCTACATATAGCAGGTTGTTAATGATTCTTCCTCCAATCGTGATGTAGGGTTCTCCTTCATATAGTCCAGATTTTCAGATTATTTTGCTTAATGCTACTGAGTCGATTCTGACTCATGAAAACCCAATCCAAGGCTGTAAATTTTTACAGAAGTAGATTGTCTCATCTTCCTCCCACAGAGCAGCTCAGCATACACACTGAGTAAGTATGGTGAAAGCATACAACCCTGGCACACACCTTTCCTGATTTTAAACCATACAGTATACTCTTGTTCTATGTGAATGACTATCTCTTTGTCTACTTACAGGTGCCATAGGAGCACAATTAACTGTTCTGGAATTCCTATTCTTCACTATCTTATCTATAATTTGTAATGATCCCCACAGTCAAATGTCTTTGCATAGTCAATAAAACACAAGTATATATCTTTCTAGTATTCTCTGGTTTCAGCTAGCATCCATCTGACATCAGCAATCATATACCTCTTTCCGTGCCCTCCTCTAAATGTGGCTTGAATTTCTGGCAATTGCCTGTCCATATACTGCTGCAATAATTTTTTAATTATCTTCAGTAAAATTTTACTTGTGTGTAATATTAAACATATTGTTTGATAATTTCCACATTCTGATGGATCTTTGGAATGGGCATGAATATGGATCACTTCCAGTTCTTTAGCCAGGTAGCTGTCTTCTAAATTTCTTGGCATAGACAAGTGATCATCTCCAATACTATATCCATTTGTTGAAACATCTCAATGTGTATTTCCATCAATTCCTGGAGCCTTGTTTTTCACCAATGCTTTCAGTGCAGCCTGGACTACTTGGCTCCATAACACTGGTTCTTGATCATATACTACCTCCTGAAATGGTTGAACTTCAATAAAATCTTTTTGATATAGTGACTCTGTACATTCCTTCCACCTTCTTGTGATGCTTCCTGTGTTGTTCAGTATCTGTTCTCATAGAATCCTTCAGTATTGCACTCAAGGCTTGATATTTTCTTCAGTTTATTCAGCTTGAGGAATGCCATGTGTATTCTTCCCTTTTGGTTCTCTAACTCCAAGTCTTTGCACACTGCATTAAAATACTTTACTTTGTCTTCATGAGCCATCCTTTGAAATCTGCTGTTCAGCACTTTTACTTCTTCATTTCTTCCTTTTGCTTTAGCTATTTTATGTTCAAGACCAAGTTTCAGAGTCTCTTCTGATATAAATTTTGCTCTATCTTACCTGTCTTTTTAATTACCTTTTGCTTTCTTCATGTATATCCCTGATGTCATTCTATGACTCATCTGTTCTTCAGTCATTAATATTCTATGCACCAATTCTATTCATGAGATGGTCTCTAAATTCAGGTTGGTGATATACAACATCATATTTTGGCTCTCATGGATTTGTTTTAATTTTCTTCAACTTCAACTTACATAGGAGCAGGTGATGGCCTATTCCACATTCAGACCCTGGTCTTGGTCTCATTGATGATACTGAGTTTCTCCATCATCTCTTTCCACAGATGTAATCAATTTCATTCCAATGTACTCCATCTGGTATGTACCAAACTCACTGTCATTGAGTTGATTCCAACTCACTGTGACCCCCATTGGGTTTCCAAAGCTGTAAATATTTATAGAAGCAGATTGCCTCATCTTTCTTCTTCAGAGCAGCTGGTGGGTTCAAACCAATGACTTTTTTGTTAGTAGCCAAATGCCTTAACCACCGGCGTGTACAGTCACTGTTCATGTTGTTGAAAAGGTATTTTCAATGAGTAAGTTGATGATCTTGAAAGTTTCTATCATAGAATCTCTGGCATATTTTCTATCACCAAGGGCATATTTTCCAACTTCTGATACTTCTTGTTTCCAACTTTCATATTCCAATATCTAGTAATTATCAATGCAGCTTGATGTAAAGAATGTTTAATTATCATTGGAATATGTTGCTGTTGTTAGGTGCTGTTGTGTTGGCTCCAATTCATAGCGACCCTATGTACAACAGAATGAAACACTACCCTGTCCTATGCTATCTTCACAATCCTTGCTATACATCACTGCAGCCACTGTGTCAATCAACCTTGTTGAGGGTCTCCCTCATTTTTGCTGATCTTCCACTTTACCTGGTATGATATACTTCTCCAAGGAATGGCCCCTTCTAACATGACCAAAGTAGGTAAGATGAAGTCTGGCCATTCTCACTTCCAAGGAGCATTCCAACTGCACTTCTTCCAGGACAGATCTGTTCCTTCTTCTGGCAGCCCATGGTATTTTCCGTATTCTTTGCCAACACCACAATTCAAAAACATCAACTCTTCTTCAGTCTTCCTTATTCATAGTCCAGCTTTGAAATCCAATGAATTGATTGAAAATACTATTGCTTGGGTTAGGTGTACCTTAGTCTTCAAAGAAACATAGCTGCTCTTCAACACTTTAAAGAGGTCTTTTGCAGATTTGCCCAATGCTATACAACATCTGATTTCCTGACTGCTGCTTCCATGCGTGTTGAATGTGGATCCAAGTAATATGAAATCTTTGACAACTTCAATCTTTTCTCCATTTATCATGATGCTGCTTACTGGTCCAGTTATGAAGATTTTTGTTTTCTTTATGTTGAGGTGTAATCCATACTGCAGATTATAGTCTTTAATTTTCATCAGTAAGTGCTTCAAGTCATCTTCATTTTCAGGATGTGTCGTCTGCATATCACAGATGGTTAGTGAGTCTTCCGCCAATCCTGATGCCACATTCTTAAACACACAGTCCAGCTTATGGGATTATTTGCTCAGTGTGGTAGTTCAGTTTGTGTGTCAACTTGGCTGGGCCTGGTTGAGTGGCTGGGCAGCTGGTGGTAGTTATTCCCCATGATGAGACTGGCAGTCAACTCCATGGTGACCTCTACCACAAGCAGCTGAGTAGCTGCCTTTGGGATGTAGTCTGCTTCCTGTATGTATATAAGGAGAAGCTTTGGGAATGGTCTCCAGCCTAAGGCATGCTTGGACCCTGAATGTAGCTGCATGTCATTGCTCAGCAGCCTGCTGTGCTCTGCCAACCTTGGAACTTACAATGGACTTAAGTTAATGGCCTGCCGTGTGGTTTGGTAACATCAGGACTGTGCCTTTTTACTTGTCAACCTTGGGTTTGTCAGCCTCAGCAGCCAGCGGCTGCCTGAGTGAAGAAACGCCTCTAGCTCCAGTGGGCTGGGAGCAGGAGGCAGAGCTGGACCCCAAGGTTGAGGGGCTTTCACCCAGCCCCTAGAGCCTGGCACTTCGAACTTGGACTTAAAGCCTTCAAATTATAAGAATAAACTCCTGTTTGTTAAGGCCATCCCATTTGTGGTATATTCTGGTCAGAGCGGCACTAGGTAACTAGAACACTCAGCATACAGATTGAGTAAGTATGGTGAAAGGATATAATGCTGACGCACCACCTTCCTGATTTTAAACCATGCAGTATACCCTTTTTCTGTTTCCTGGTCTGTGTACATGTTCCTCATGAGCACAATTAAGTGTTCTGGAATTCCCATTCTTTGCAATGTTATCCATAATGTTATAATATGATATGATGTGTTATATTCCAATACCACCACTTGTCTGTCAGTTTGTTATACTGTGGTGGCTTGTGTATTGTGGTGAGGCTGGAGGGTATGCCACCAGTATTTCAAATACCAGCAGGGTCACCCATGTTGGACAGGTTTCAGTGGAGCTTCCAGACTAAAGACAGACTAGAAAGAAGGAAGAAGCCATCCACTTGTCAAAAGAACTGGCCAGTGAAAACCTTATGAATAGCAGTGAAACACTGTCTATTACTAGAACACTTTATAAACAGCCCTGAAAAATTGCCTGATACAATGCTGGAAGATGAGCACCTCAAGTTGGAAAGCGCTGAAAATACGACTGGGGCAGAGTCGCCTCCTTAAAGTAACAGTCAACCTTAATGACGTGGATGGAGTAAAGCTTTTGGGACATCCATTTGCTGGCGGGGCATGACTCAAAATGGGAAAAAAATAGCTCAAATAGCCATTAATAAATGGAACATGGAATGTATGAAGTATAAATATAGGAAAATGAGAAACTCCAAAATGAAACTGAATGCATAAAGATCAATTTCCTAATATAGTAGTAATATTCTACAAAATTCATACTAGAAATTCATTAATGCAGTAAGAGGGCAGAAATTTTAGCAAGATATCATGGAAAAGAAAAGGAAAGAACTAATTGTTCTAATCAAGAGAGTGACTTTTTCCATCTACATAAGGAACTAACTTGCTTCTTTTACTCAAATATCTCTTAGACTTAGAGCCAAACTCTTAACCCTAATTCCCATCTTACGCAGACTCAGGCACTAACAGGAACATTTACTTGAAGTGCTTTTTCAAAATTGTTATAGAAGATATTATACTTAACATATAATTCTCGATAAAGACTGATATTTTTTAGAATAATAATATTAATGCTGATTGAGACTGGAGTAGTGTTCCTGTGGGGAGTTATATGTTCCTGACCTCTAGTGGTCAAATGTGCACTTCTTGTATCCAAATGACCATCACCCCTTTCCTGTTTCATTCTGCAATCTTCTTAAATGCATAGTTTTACAGGAGTGGTGTAAAACATGTCTTATACACTTTCACAGATAATCAACCCAATATTTCCCAAAGTGGGGGATGCAAGACATTTTTTTTATAGTTACATATAAATTACAAAAAATATTTCACATAGCACACCTGTGACTTCATGAATAATAAAGCTAGAGATGAGGTTAAAGTAGGCAGTGTCATGATAATTCACATGAGTTACAGGTGAATTACCACGTAAGGCATGCATGCTCGTGCATACCTTAATTCTTTGGAAACATACTTCCTTTATAATTAATCTATGTATAATTTATAAACATAAGTATATATGCTGTGGGAGCTCTGGTAGTGTAGTGCCTAAGGCACTTGACTGCTAACCAGAAGGCTGGTGGTTCAAACCCACTAGCCACTCCTCGGAAGGAAGATGGGGCAATCTACTTCCGTAGTGATATTGCCTCAGAAAGCCAAGGAGGGGTCGCTATGAGTCGGGTCTGACTTGATGGCACATAACAACAACATATATGCTGTATTAGAGAAGACAGTTTAGTCTCTTACACTTTCCAAATATATATACCAAATGGAATCAATATTTTTGATGCTAGTTAACATCAAACATAAAAAAAAAAATCATCTAATTAATACAACAGCCTCATCAGTGTCCTAAACTATCCCATTCTTATAATTGGGGACTTATTGTCAGGCATGTCTTTTTGTAAAATGATTAGATTACTACTTGTATTTCATAATTTGTGTTTCAGAAGTTTGTTTGCTTAAAAGTTGTAAAATTCATTTTAATTTTATTATTTACAATAATGCTGTTTGTTCAAAGGGAAAAAAAAACTCTAAAGAAAAAAGTGTCTTGTGGATAAAGCAACAAATTGACAACAAAGTAGGCAAATGACTAGTGGGTAACAAATACAGTCAGCCCTCCATTATCTGTAGGTTCTGTATTCACAGGTTCAATTCACTGTGGATCAAAAATATTGTGAGGGAATTTGATCCAGCAATCCCACTACAAGGCATATAGAGAGCTGGGACATGAATAGCTATATGTACACTCATATTCATCACAGCACTATTCATAATGGCAAAGAGATGTAAACAACCTAAGCCCATCAACAGATGAATGGATATAAACAAACTATGGCACATACAACTGAATACTATGTGACATTAAAGGATAATGAAGATTCTGCAAAATGCCTCATAGTATAGATGAACTTAGCAGACATTATGCTCAGTGAAATAAGTCAACTACAGAAGGACAAATATTGAATGAGTCCATTATTATAAAAAAATCAAGGAAAGATTTACACACAGAAGGAAACTTTCTTCACTGAATACTAGGGATGGGAGGGGGAGGGGAGAGAATATTGTTAGCTAGGTAAGAGACATGTATTGATTTGAGTGAAGGGAAAGGCAATACAACAAATGCTGGTGACCAGCACAATATCACTAAGGAAAAGGAAGATGCATAAGAGGTACAGACAACAAAGGTAAATACTATTACATATACAATTCAGTATTATCAGTAATAATAAAAATTAATATATACAAGTGGATACATGGGTAGACAGATAAGATAATCAGGTATGGGTAGGGAAATGCAAATATACCTATGACTGTATATAGGTTTGGCAGATGATATTTCTACATATGTATTTGTTTGGGCTATAAAAATGTCCATATGTACAGTGGAGCTAACAGAGATAACTTCTTAGCCATAATTAAACACTCTGAGGGAGTGAGTCGCTAGCACAAGACCACAGTCCTGAGGGACATCAAGGTCAACTGACTTAACAGAGAACACTAAAAATTGTTCCACATCATACTTCGGTGAGGAGCATCTGGGGTCTTAATAGCTTTCAAACAACCATGCAAGGTCCAACTACTGGTATCTCCTCATCTATGGCAAAGAAGAGTGGGGAAAAAATTAGAGACACATAGAAACAATTAGTCCAAGGGACTAGTGGACCATAGGACCCTACATGACCCTGAGACCAGAAGAACTAAATAGTGCTATACTTGCCAACTGCTCGGAAAGGGATCAAAATTGGAGATCCTGAATAGGGTGAGAGAGAAATGTGGAACAAAACTCAAAAGCATTAAAAAAAAAAAACAGGCTTCCTGGTCTGATAGACTGCTGAAACTCCATAGACTGTGGCTTGTTAATCATTCTATGGGACTGGAACTGAACTTACTGTCATGGCTTAACTATCAGCCAAACAACAGATAGGCCTATGAGATGAACAATTGCACTAGGGAGGTATACTCCTTAGTTTAAAAAAAAAAAAAAAAAAGAGAGATTTAGGGCAAATGCACAATTAAGTGGTCAAAGCAATCCCTCAAAGGCTAAGAGGGAGTCTAAAGTGCTATTTACATAGTATTTACATGGTATTATGTATTATATGTAATCTATAGATGACTGACAGTATAGAGTAGGTGCATAAGTTATCTGTAAATATTACACCATTTTATATAATGGACTTGAGCATCCTTGGATTCTTGGAGGATGGGGGTTGTGTCCTAGACCCAATCCCCTGTGGATACCAAGGGATGACTTTATAGCAGTCTGATTATATGCCCCACGCCCACTTAATTACATTTGTTCTAATGCACGCACCTCAATTTTTAATCTTCTTCTCCCTTCCCCTTCCTGTCACCCTCTCAAACACATATATGCATATACACAAACAAGGTTAGGAGGTGTACCATAGCAAATTGCATACTTTAATCCTCTCTTAAGATACAGAGTGTATATTAATTAGCATGTTATAGATCTAAGAAGTATTCCATTAATGAAACATATGTGATTTTAACTCAATATGTTCCAAACCTATTTGACTAAGCAATCATTTATTCTATTAACTTCGAGCATCAGATTTCTGATAAAGAGTTAGGATACCAGAAATATGCCACAAAAACAACTGTTTTTCACACCCAGCTCCTAGCAAAGCTTCGAGACTCCTTTATCCAGTTAATATTTCAAATCCTGAAAAAGTATTCTATGAGAATGTCATTAGTGTTCTAGTAACCAAAACACCAACAGCTATTTCCTCCTATGTATCTGTAAACATTAGGAAGGATTTATAACGATCAACCAATTTTACAACACAAGATCCTGAAGCACTCATCATATCAAATCTAAGTTTGTAAAAATTTGTATCTCAGTTCTTTAATTTACGGTAATGTTTTCAATATGAATTATGGTAACTATAAGTTTGCTGTATCATCTTGAAATGATATGTTAAAATGTTTAGTACCTGTTTGAATTGGACTGAATTAGATTAGACAAATTTTATAAATATTGACAATAATTGAAAGCAATTACATGGAAGTAGAAAAGTTAAATAAACTTGCTCAAGAGGATTTTTTTAAAAACTAGTGACATAGCTTGTTAAGATTTTGTTTCTGTTTTAATTACAAAGAATGCCTTAACATACAAGCCAATAGCTTCTTTAGCCCTAAACGTTGCAGGATGTTGTTGAGTCTTATCTGCAAACACCAGTTAGCAGAATTAATTAACTGATGGGAATACAATAAAGGAGAGAGATGCACAGGGACCAGAAGAGAGAACTAAGAGGAAAAGAGAATGGGTTCTACAGAAGACGTACTCTCTTTAAACTAATACAGGAGACATTTAGTGAGTCCACTCTATGATTCACTTTTACAATAATTTCCTTTGGATTCACAGGAAAAAATACTTGCCTATTGGCACTATAAGAGGAGTCCGTAATGGTTCCAACCTGAGCTGGAAGTGACGAAGTGTAGGATACTAAGGCTGGTGAGAACTCTTGAGGGGAAGTAAGATATTCCGGTGATGCTTGTTGTTGACACTGCTGATGTTGAGCTAGCATCTGCTGCTGCAAGAAAGCCTGCTGATATTGCTGCATCTGAAACAAGAAATGCCATTATACAAAATAATGCTCAAAGTCACTAAAGCACTGTCAGCAACCTGAAAAACACTTCATATCTGAAGGAGCAGCTCTGCTACTAGAAAAGTACAGCAAAATGAAATAAATCTATTTAAGAAGCAGTGAAATAAATCTATTTAAATCTAATTAAGAAGGCCAATCTGGCAGGATTCATTCATTTAAATACTTTAAGAAAGAGACAATAGAGTAGTTTAAAATCACTAGTATAATGGTAATTGGAAAAAAAAAAAAAGGTCAAGCTAGTCTCTGAAGCAAAAGCAATTTTCCTTTATGTTTCTTTTACACAATGGATGTTTGCTGAATGAGCCAGTCAGTTATAGTGTGGCAAATTCAGATTCTGTAGTTTAGCCAAATTTTAAGATGGAGTGACTTTGATAAAATATATTAATGAACTAACTTGAATTGACTATTAAAAAAAAGGTTTAGAATTATTAAATCATGACTAATACTGGAAGGAAGATGGGGCAATCTACTTCCGTAGTGATACTGCCTTGGAAACCCAAGAAGGGGTTGCTATGAGTCGGGTCTGATTCGACGGCACATAACAACAACAACAATACACCATGTGTAGTATTAATTTAAACACTGTAATGTATACTTATAGATAAATATCTCAAAATTATTTATTACTTACCATTGTAGGGTACTGTGATGTAGAAGGTTGCTGCTGATACATAGACTGCATTAAAAACTGTTGTTGAAGTATCTGTTGCTGCTGCACTGCATGTTGATACTACAATGACAAAAATAAACAAATCCATCAATATTTCTATTGTCTTTTCTGTGTTAAGAGTCTTTTTTTTTTTTAATTAAATATCAATCTTTCCATTACAGTAACTTGGGAAGTCAGAGTAGTCCAAACATCAATGTAAAACAGCTATAGTCAGTCTGAGATTTTAACATAAATGCTTATTGGAATTGGTTTCAAAATTATCAATAAAACATGGAAAGAAATTCAACTACAACTGTTTCCAGAACAACAATTCAACTACAACTGTTTCCAGGATGTTTGGGAGAAACCTAAACTCATTCACCACCCTTTCCCAGTTAATAAAGATCCTTGAAGTGACTTATTCAGAATAGTACATCCCAACTCTCCACTAACTCCCTTTCATTAGTATTTTCTGGTCATTTCATGGCAACACCTACTTACTACTCTATACTATAGGTCTATGGGTCAAAAAATATCATGCATAAGCTTGGCTCAAAAATACTGCAGGAAATGTTAAAAGGAAGAAGGTACCTAGTTTAGTGAAACTGAAAATCTGCAAGTTCTGACGAGGTAAAGGGCAAGATAGAACTTAAGCTCATTTTTCTCTACATCCCTTTCAATACTAGTTCACCTCTACCCAGGCAAAAAGAAACAGCTACTTCATTATTGAAAAGCCCAGTATCACTTTTCCACCTAACATTATTAGTCTATTTAACTGATTTAAAATGCAAATTCAAACAGAGAATTCATTACAAACTGCAGTGCTTATTCATGGAAGTCAAATAACTAGATGAACATTCTTTGTACCACAAAGCCATTATACAATCTATTTCAAAAAAGCATTCTGAAAAATATCACAGGATGCAAATTAGATACAGGTTCTTTAAAAATCACTTAGGAAATTGGAGTTCTGGTAAGATGGCGGAATAGGCAGAAAGATTGTACAACAAAGAAAAGGGGAACCAATTAACACAGATAGAGAAGATAATCCTGGACCCCTGAGCTTTGAAGGGAAGAATACAAAAGTGGACTAAACTCCAACTAGCAGAACAATTTGCATGAAAACACCAAAAAAGAAGACATACGGAGCTACTGTCTGGCAGCGATCCTGATGTCACAGACAGGTTGTTTGGATATTGCCGAGTGGTGGTAAGACCTAAGAATTAACCTAAAACTCAGCTCTGCTAGCCAGGGACTGCATGGATGATGCTCTGGTGGCTGGTAAATAAAAGGGGAAACAGCAAAGAGGAAGGCAAGCTGAGCTGTGGACTTTTGCCTGTCTAGAGGGCACAACCATTTTGAATGTTTACAAGCAGTTTGACCATTTTGGATATTTAAAGCGAAAGCCTTCTCCCAGATTCCAGGGGCTTAAGAACAGGCTCCACTTGCAGGGAACCACAAGGACATTCCGGATGCCAATGATTGGAAAGGTGCGACATTCCCCTTGCTACCTTGTTTATTATACATACCCATACCCTCTTGGGAGCTCTGGTAGCATAGTGGCTAAGGCACTTGACTGCTAACCAGAAGGCTGGTGGTTCAAACCCACCAGCCACTACTTGGAAGGAAGATGGGGCAATCTACTTCTGTAGTGATATTGCCTCAGAAACTCAAGGAGGGGTCACTATGAGTCAGGTCTGACTTGACAGCACATAACAACAACAACATACCCTCTTGGTGAACGGAGGTGCGGCCATCCCTCACTCCTATCCACTTTCTAGGTCAGCAGGAATTCCATCCCAGTCTGTGTGCTCGGACAGAGCCTGGGTGCCCTGCCCCACCCTGATTTTCTTTCTTTCTTTTTGTTTTTTAGTTTGATTCTTTTGACCTGTTTAAAACTACTATAATTATTAGTACTTTTGTCCTTTTTCAGTATTACTCTTATTCTTCCTTTCCCAGGTTCTAGTTTTCAGGTTTTTGTCTTTTCCCTGTTCCTGGTTCCAATTTTTTTTTTTTTTCTTTCTTGTGGTTAACCCTGTTCCTTGTTTTTCTGTGTCTTTCCCATTTTTTCTTCATTATTCTCCTTCTCTACCTTTTTTCTCTTATTGTCCTCTCTCCAGATATTGCCGTGTTTTTGTTTTTCCTTTTTTGATTACTGTTCCTGTGTGATTACAGTGTTTTTTGTCCATTTGCTTTTACTTTTTTGATGGTTATTCAATTGTTATTTTTGTGTAACTGAGTGAGAGACAGCAACAGTTCTCCTGCAGCTTCACTCCTGAGTGAGAGCCACCACTGCCTTCTCCACTAACTAGCCAATGATAAACAACCACCAAGAAGAGCCTCAATCACCCTTGGCTGCTCTTCACAAACAGTTAACAGAGACCTAAATATAACAATGTCACAATGTCTCGAGGACGACAGACCTCACAGTCCACACAAAGAAGCAAGATAAAGTAGTAGAAACAAGGGAGCAGGATACAGAACCAGAACACATCCCTGAGGAAGAAGCAGCATTTGAACTCCGTCATGAGGAATTCTAAAGAATTATATTTAGCTATCTTCAAAGGATTGAAAAACAGATTAAGGAAAACACAGACAAAAACCTAGAAGAATTTTGGAGGAAAATTCAAGAACAAAATGACAAAATAAATGAAAAATGAGAAATGATTCAAAATCTACAGACAGAAATCCAGAAGATTAATACTAAATTGTCAGAAATAGATAACACATTGAAAGGGCAAAGGAGTGGAAATGATGCAATGCAAGACAGAATTATTAAGATTGAAGACAAATACCTAAATACTTCTTTGGAAAGGGATCCAACAGAAAAAAGATCAAAACAAAATGAAGAAAGCCTAAGGTTCATGTGGGATACCATCAAAAGAAATAACCTATGTGCCATTGGAATTCCAGAACAGGAAGAGAAAAATGAAAATCACTTAGTAAATTGGGCAAAATGTTTACCTGAATCTAGACAAAGAATTCACTTATATTCAATTGCTGCATGAAATTTACAATATTACTTTCTATAATATAAAGTAGAAAAAGAATTACCTGCTGCACATAAGCATCCTGAAGTACCTGTTGCTGCTGAGACTGACGGTGCTGTAAATGAAGTTGCTGCAATCTCCAATCTCCCTGTTGTAGTTGCTGAAGTACTCTATGCTGCTGTGGAGGCTGCTGAGGGGGCCCATGACCCAATAAAATTTCTGGGCCATTTCCAGGTCTCAGTGCTCCTGAAATAGGTTTCCAAAAAGCTTATAATAACATACTCATGATTTCAATAAAATGGCTACATTGAAAAACAGTCATGTGCGCAATCATTTAACCAAAACATTTATGTCTTTGTTTCATGATATAAAAACTTCCATATTCATATAAGTTAAGTCCCATGTTACGAACGTTCAACTTATGGACAATATTTGTCCTTTAATGTTATGTAAATTTGTCCTCACTTTGAAATTACTGAGCCAACCCCTACTCCCAACAAATTCTTTATCACAATCACCTTCATTTGCTGCATTTTCACCTTTTAAATCACTGAAAAGGCTTTGAGCCTTTTCTTGCTCTGAAGTAAGGCTAAATAAGAACCATATGGAACTGTTC
The DNA here is from genome assembly GCF_000298275.1 of Orycteropus afer afer. Taxonomy (NCBI): domain Eukaryota; kingdom Metazoa; phylum Chordata; class Mammalia; order Tubulidentata; family Orycteropodidae; genus Orycteropus; species Orycteropus afer. The sequence goes on along the minus strand of NW_006921857.1, from coordinate 2,026,521 downwards.
CAACGTCACCTAAAAATTTAACTTAAAGACACACTTAGTAACTGATCTTGTTCATAACCCAGGGACTGCCTGCACTGTAAATGGACATACACAAATGGGATAATTGTAAATATCCATAATACTTAGGGGGAGCGCTGGTGGTGTAGCGCCTAAAGCATCTGACTGCTAACAGGAAGGCTAGCAGTTCAAACCCACAAGCCATTCCTCAGAAGGAAAATTTGCCAATCTACCATAGAGATACTGCCTCGGAAACCCAAAGAGGGGTTGCCATGAGTTGATTCCACTTCATGGCAGTTAAGTTGGTTCGGTATAACACTTAGGAATCCCTGAGTGGTATAAATGATTAATATGCTCAGCTAGTAAGCAAAATGCTGGAAGCACAAGTCTACCCAGAGGTACCTTGGGAGTAAAGCCTGGCAACCTACTGCTGAAAAATCAGTCATTGAAAACCCTATGGGGCACAATTTACTCTGGCACACAGGTGGTTATTTATCTTTAAAAAACAATATTTCATTGTGTCACCTACAACTCGGAAAAGCTCAACATTTTAGAAACACTTCATGCTTCACACTTCATCTCTCCATGAACACACCAGCCATGGTCATTCACATTTCTCATTATATCATGTACATTCATGATTCTATCTTTGCTGATCTGATTGTCTCAGTGTAGAATGCCATTTTTCAACCTAATGAAATTTTTCTTATCCTTTAAATTTTAACTCAAACATCTCCTTCATTCCTTCACCTAACACTTCTACGTAATTTATTATACTACATTCTGCCTTGCATATATGCAGACAACTGTTTATATGGATATTTCCCAACAAGGGGCCCTGAGGGATAGAACAATGATATATTCATTTGCTAGAGCCCCAAAGAATCTTTTACATAATAGATATTCAATAAATGTTTACTACAGTAAATCTACTAACACTATCTCCTGGATATATTATTTATTAGATGTTTAAATTTTACCCTAGGAAAATCTAATGAAGTGACTTTTAAATTAACTAAGCTACATACAACAGCAATAATAAGAAATGTAGTACACTATGATTTCTATATTCTCATCCAATGACTTACCCTAAATTCCACTACAAATGTACTATATAATAAGGGTATAAAAGGGGAGGAGAGCGCAAGGAACCAGAGCAATGTTACTTTTTCATCAAATTATTGTCAACCCTCCCCAACCTTTAACTCCAACACCTCTTGAAAACAGTTTTCTAACATTCATTCTCTCTTCTATCATGTTTGTTTTTTTTAAAAGCATGTTCATTTTAATTATTCTTAGAAATATAAGAAATAAAAAGAAAATAAAAATTCTACTACACAGACATAATCACCAACCACCATTAATCTTTTAAGTATACGTCTTTCTACTTGGCAGAGTATTTAGTGCCCTGATATCTAACTGGAGAACTAGGAGTAAAAGCCAATCTCAAATCAAGGCTCTTTATGAAATGACTTGTGAGGCCCACTCTTCACCTCACAAAATGAGATTTTATTATTATTATTATTTAAACCATAATCAGACTGAACAGAGATCCTTAGTTCTCAAACCAAGGGCACAGAGTACTAGAGAACTCCTAAACATCATCATCACACTCTTACATGAAAACAATGCTATTAAAGTACATCATTTCATCCTCATATAATTAATCTCCATTTTGCAAATTATAAAACTGAGGCTTAGATGTGAATTCACCAAAGCATCCAAGTTCAATGAACTTTTCACTTTTACATGATGCCTCTTAAGCACATTAAAGAATATGTTAACAAAAGAATAGACCTGGCCAAGTATACAACAACTACTGTCAAGCTGCACCCTGGATCTATTTCACACTTGGGTTGCCCCTTCCAGCAGAAAGGGTTAAGAACAATCTCGAAATAATTAAGACTCCAGGGTGACAAATAATATTGCTGCAGACCCAGATTTTACAGATAAGATCTCGTACAAGAGACAAGGACTTGCCTAATATTTAGTAGCTTTTAGGGAAGGAGGTATCAGTCACTTCACAAATAAAAAGTCTCTATGATTAGTCCTGTGTACCCCACCGCAAAAAACAAACTGTACATAAAATTAAAGCAAAAGAATTATAGAATGAACATATATCTTCTAATACCTTCAAAGATGACTTGGAATAAAAATTTTCTAAGAAAATCCTAAAAAGAAACAAATCAAATTATCTTATTTTTAGAAGTCTAGTTCTATATTTCATTATCTATTCTTGCTAACAGTCTCAAAATTCAGGCTCCAAAAAACTATTCAAGGATATACTAAATCAAAATTAAAAACAAATCCAAGATGATATCATGGGTAAGAAACAATGTCTGAAGAAATGAAGACTTATCATTAATAAATAGTCCATGATGCACAGTAACATTTTTTAATTAGAACTCTTTATTTAACATGAAAGATGATGAGAAGGAAGTATATTAAACTTCTTGTTTTATCTGGCAGAAGACATACATTCCGATTAACCATAGTTATCAATTAAAATAAATATGCTTAAACCTAGGTTTTAAAAAATTAAGAGTAATAAATAGAGCAACTATTGATAATTTAAATTGAGCAATTTTTCCAGTAATAGCTTTGATGGTTCAGTGGCTGTCTTTAGGCTTCTAACCAAAACGTTGGTGGTTCAAACCCACCAGCTGCTCCACAGGAGAAAAAGAAGGCAGTCTGCTTCTGTAAACATTTACAGCAGCCTTAGAAACACCATGCGATAGTTCTACTCTATTTTATAGGGTCACTTTGAGTCAGAATCGACATAAGGGCAGTTAGTAATCTTTCCAAGATATTGGATGGCATGTATCCTTTCAAAATTCCAGCAACAGTCTATATAACTGTGACAACCACAAATGCCTGATCCTACCCTTGCATTTCCAAACACACTCTAGAACAGCAATACTGCTATCAGTTAAGAACAAACAACATAAAAAAAGAAGTAGGACTTACAAATTAAAAAAAAAAAAAAGAAAGAAAGAAAGAAATCTCTATCCAGCCAAAGGAAGAAAAGAAATAAAACATAACTACAACAACAAAAAGTCTCAGTACATAGAAATCATAAAATATTATAAGTACAAACATGCAATCACAATAAAGAGTAATAAAAATAATTTCTTGTAAAGTCAGAGAATGATAGACTGCTTAAAAAAGAAACTGAAAAATAAAAATCCAGTTATGTGCTATTTATACAAGACACATAAAGCAAATTTACATAAAATAAAAGGCTTAAAGAACGTAAGACAAATGCTAATAAAAGACAAGGACCTGTATTAACATTAACAACAAGATAGACAATGCAAAGCAAAAATCACCAAGCACATATATGAATAAAATTATTATCAACTGTCATGCATCTAAAAATAGCTTCAAAATAAGCAAAAACTGAGAAAAGTATTAGAAGGAATTAACAATCTATGATCTTAACCTAAAAATCTCTCTCAGAAATTAACAGATCAAGTAAACAAAACTAAGAGTAGAAAAGATCTGAATAACAAAATGAATAACTTCATTAAATACATAATTCTTGTATCAAGACAGAGGGCACACATTCTCTGTAACAAAATGTTGTTGTTGTTGTTGTTAAGTGCCGTCGAGTCTGACTCGACTCATAGCGACCCCTCCTTGGGTTTCCGAGGCAGTATCACTACGGAAGCAGACTGCAAAACCTTCCTTCCGAGGAGTGGCTGATGGGTTTGAACTGCCAGCCTTTTGATTAGCAGTCAAGTGCTTTAGGCACTATGCTACCAGAGCTCCTGAAGGTGAAAGTAGTATGGGTAAAGTCAGCACAACATGACCAAGACAAAAGACGATGTGGAGGGATATATAAGAATAAAGGGCAATTATAGCAAATTCTGTAACATATACAATCCTGAAACAACAGTAATAACAATTAACAAACGGAGGTAGATAAAAACCAAAAACCAAACTCACTGCTATTGAGTCGAATCCAACTCACAGCAACTCCCACTGGGCTTCTGAGGCTGTAAATCTTTATGTAGGTAGATTGTCCCACCCGCCTTCCATGAAGCAGCTGGTGGGTTTGAACTGCTGACCTTCCGGTTAGCAGCCAAAATGCCTTATCCACTACACCACCAGATACATTTAGCATATAAATTATTTAACATATGTATCTACAAAGGTAAGGAGCTCTGGTGGAGGAGTGCCTAAGGCATTTTGGCTACTAACCAGAAGGTTGGAGGTTCAAACCCTCTAGCCACTCGGTGGAAGGAAGATTGCCCAATCTACTTCCGTAAAGATTTATCACCTCAGAAACCCAAAGGGAGCTGCTATGAGTCGGAATCAATTCGACAGCAGTGAGTTTGGTGTTTTTTTGTTTTTTTTTTTTTTTTAAATCTACAAAGGTAGATACATATGCTAAATAGATGTAGAAGGTCATATAAGACTATATATAGGTATGGTTGTGGGTATTTCTACATGTTGTTGTTGTTAAGTGTTGTCAAGTTGCCTCCAACTCATAGCAACCCTGTGTACAACAGAACAAAACAATGCCCGGTCTTGCACCATCGTCACAATCTTTGCTATGTTTGAGCCCATCATCACAGCCACTGTATCAATCCATCTTATTGAGGATCTTCCCCTTTTTCACTGACCCTCTACTATATACCAAGGATGATATCCTTCTCCAGGGACTGGTCTCTTCTGACAACATGAACAAAGTACATGAGAAGTCTGGCCATTCTTGCTTCTGAGGAGCATTCCAGCTGTGTTTCCTCCAAGACAGATTTCTTTGTCCTTCTGACAGTCCATGGTATTTTCAGTATTCTTCAACAATACCACAATTCAAAGGCATCAACTTTTCTTTAGCCTTCCTTACTCTGTCT